>NW_007232221.1:38919-69972 GCF_000164805.1 Carlito syrichta | reverse complement strand
AAAAAAAAAAAAAAAGAGTTCAGTATCTACCTCAAGCCATAATCAGGCTTCAGTTCATTCGATATTGTTAGTGTTAATGACAGCAACAGATTGAAAGCAACATAAATGTCCATCATAGGGGATTGATTAAATACATTATGGTTTATCTTCACAACGGAACAGCCTACAACTGTTAAAAATAATGACTTAGCTCTTTTTGGATTGATAGAGAATGAATTCCAAAACACCTTTATAAAATGGGAAAAAAACTCCACAAGATGAACATTGGGTATAGCACTTTATTATTTGTGTTAAAAAGGAGAAACAAAACAGAGAATGCATGTTTGCATACACACACACACACACACACACACATACACACACACATTGTGTATCTGAATGGATACACAAGAAGCTGGTAACAAGCAGTTTTCTCCTGGGAAGTTAACAGAGGAGTGAGAGGGAGACCTAGTTTTGACTGTATACTGTTTGATACCTATTGAACTGCATGTTGCTTATTTAAAAATAAAGAAGCTTAACTTAAATAGATAAACAGTCAACCCAGGATTTTCCCATCATCCTCCATCCCAGATGGCATCTAGCAGGTTTACACAGCCTTGCGGTTGCAGTGGGGAGCAGCTATTCAAACTGGTAGCACTAGGATCAGAGATCGATCCAGGTTTGATGTGTCCCGATTTATACAATTTGGAGAGCCTTTAAAAATACAGAATTGCCGGGTTCAGTGGTTCAGCCTGTAATCCCGCGCCTTTGGGAGGCTGAGGTGAGTGAATTGCTTGAGCCTGTGGGTTCGAGACCCGCCTGGGCAGCGAGACCTCATCTCTACAATAAATCAAAAAATCAGCCGAGTGTGGTAGCGCGCGCTTGTAATTCTGGCTACTTGGAAGGCTGAGGTGGAAGGATCGCCGGAGCCCAGCGGGTCGAGGTTGCGGTGGCCGGGAGCGGCCACTGCACTCCAATCTGGGCGACAGAGTGAGACTCCAACTCAAAAAAAAAAACAAAACCCCAAAATACAGAATTATGTGTACAAAATTCAATCGAAAGCTTTGGAATTCATTTGTACAAATGAGAAGCCCTGAAGGTGAAGCTTAATTAGCTTCAAGGTAAATCGGCCTCTGACTCTGAGTGTATTATTCCACTAGGGGTTAGTCAGTGTCACTCCTCCACAGTGCTCCATTGAAATAAGAACGTACTCATCTTATTTCCAGTCTTACAGCTATGCCCCGAATGTACACGGTCATGACGAACAGACTTCTCCAGATCTGCCAGCTTCTTCTCTTTTTCAGATCACTTCAGTACCCTTCTTAGAGGTTACAGGAAAACTCAGTGGCTCTCCCAAACCAGTACTATGAGAAACCTGAGAAAATCAGGTGTGGACAGTTTAAAGAGCTGCATGTTGGGTTCTTCTGAGATCAATTCCTACTTGGCCATGTTCTCCAGCAGTGTCCAGCCATCAAGTGTAGTAGCAGAGAAAAGAAGACTGTTGTATTGATCCCAAATTGAAATTTTGCACAATAGGTGTGGTATCCAGACGTGGACAAGGGAGCTAGGGGGTGTGGTGAGATAGATGTTGAATAGATGGACCATGAACACTAGGCCCAGTAGTGAAGGTAATGATTTGGCAAAAAAATAGCTGAAATGGACAAGATTGAGCCCAATTTACTGTGAGGTTGTGGTGCTAAGAGGTTCAGTAGTGGCTTCCATGACGTCACTGTCTACTAGTCCTTTTCCCATCTTTGTGGTCACTCATTTACAGTCTTCTTCACTGGACCCTCTTTTTTCAACTGTCCCTTAAATATTAGTATTTCCATGCTAAATATTCCTACTTAGCTATCCCACAGACATGTCAAATCCAACACAGTTGAATTCAGTTTCTTCTCTACCCCTTACTTGACATTCTTCTGATTTATTAAGAATCTTTTTCACAAACTTCATTTCACTTCATTTCCATAACAACTTTATCAAATTTTAGAGATGAGGAAACCAAGGCTCAGTTTAAATAACTTGCCCAGTTTCGAGTTCTGCTAACAGTGTCAGGGCTGGGATTTGGACCCAAGTCTAGTTCACTGAAAAGCTCATCACACATTCATGAGTGTCTTCTATGTGTTCTATAGTTTCATATATTTTACTTACAAGTCTCTGTCCTGGTCAGTGAAATCACCATTCATCCTGTTACCTGAGCCAGAAACTTGAGAGTTATCCTTGTCTCTTCCTCATCACCCCTCCACATGTAGTTCAGTCTAATCCACTACCAAGTTCTGCTGCTCATTTTACTTCCTAAATATCATTTGAATCCATCTAATTCTCTCCATCTCTATTACCATAGCTCTAGTCCAAACCTCCTGGAATACTACCAATGCCTCCAACTGACTTCCACATGCTTATTCTGGCCCCACTGCCTGTTCTCCACACGCAACCAGAGATGAGGCTAGCAAAGCACAATTTGGATCAGATTACCTCCCTTGGTTCTATAAAGTCCACTTCTTAGTGTGACATAAAAAATTCTCTGTTTTCTTTAACAACCTTATCCTCTGTTCTTTTTCTTTCTTTTTGAGTTGGAATCTCACTCCATCGCCCAGGCTGGAAAGCAGTGGCATACCCACTGGGAGCTCCGGCAATCCTTTTGCCTCAGCCTTCCAAGTAGCAGGAACTATAGACATGCTCTACCGTGCTAGGCTAATTTTTGATTTATTGTGGAGACAAGGTCTTGCCAAGTTGCCCAGGTGGGTCTCGAACCCGTGGGCTCAGGCAGTCCACTCGCCTCAGCCTCCCAAAGTGCTGGGATTACAGGCTGAGCCTCTGAGCCCGGCCTGTTCTTTCTTAAATAGGATACTTGGGGGTTGATTTAAAGATTTTTGGTATCTGAAATTTATATCATTGGGTGAGGTCTCTTTAAGGAAAAGAATACCAAATTATAATCACAAAATTAGGTAAGAGGTTCTCTGGAGGAAGAGGCCCCACAAGTGAGGATCCCTGAAGCTTGAAATTCATTAACATCACAGTAAATCTGGTATTGGAAACCCTAGTCAAACCACGGGGCAGTTTCCTAAATGCACCATGCTGTTTCACACATCTTGTTGCCTCAATGTATGTAATTTTCGCTGCCTGGAATGCCCTCTCCATTACCTGAAAACTCATTATTTGCCAATGGTGGGCTAAAATCAGTTCACAGGCACAAGAGAGCTAATTGCTTAGCTCAAATGTTGAGAACCAGTTGTTAAATGCAGCCATTATTAAAAATTAAATTACATAAACTTCCAATTAAGTAAGCTATATTAAGGGCAAAAGTAATACATGCTCAAACCTCATCATTTTCTCATTATTATATTTTACTATTATTTATGCTTTTGATGCTATCTATGCTCATTATATCTGTGTGGTGGAAATGTTGCTGAAACATCTCTTCCCAACTCTGCATTCAATGAAATCATATTGGTAGCTTAACATTGGCTGTAGTGGGAGTATTTACACCATGAAAATTGACAAATGACACAAGTCAGAACTATGTTTTTCCTGGAAAGTCCATTATTAACTACTTACCAGCACACCACTGGTTATAATCCAATCCAAGGAGCACCTCTGTGCAGCCTTCCCTGATTGCCTTTCTCTTACACACACACACACATACACACACACACACACACACACACAGAGAGAGAGAGAGAGAGAGAGAGAGAGAGAGAGAATTGTAGTATGTTTTACTCATCTTTGTAACACAAACGCCTCTCACTTTGTAAGGGCTCAATAAACATTGGTTGAATAAATTTAACCTCCCTGGGTTCAGTTTCTTCTCATGTCAAATGAGAATACCTGCTTTCCCTACCACACACAGACCTTATGAGAACAAATAAAATACTCAACATGAAAGTACTTTGGGGAAAAAAGTGAAAGCTTCATGCAAGGGCAAGGTATTATTTTCACACATCCATGCAGTTTAATGCGTTTCCATCATAAAACACCTGTTGAAACTTATAATTCTAGCTTTCCTCTGTTCTCTCTCAAGATGTTCTGGTATTTAACCCCTGGGCTCCCCGGGCCTCTTTGAACCTTTCTGGTATGGGAATTAGGAAAAAGCGCTTTGTTTTAATAAAGGTGGCTATAAAGCAAGTTTATATAAAGCCAATTTTGAAAACCTACAGGAGAATAATAAAATCAGACATGCTTTGGCATTAAGGAAAGAATCCCAATTGACATTTGGGGGCTCAAAATGATGAAGTCATTGATATGGGTCAAACTTCCCTACATAAGTCTCTCTATCTCTGTGCCTTATCTTATTTGTATCTATTGTATTTATCTAGCCCTAATATGGCACTTACTGTGTGTCGGACACTATTCTAAGTGCTTTACAGATATTAATTCATTTTATCCTCATAAAACACTTCTTATTCTCATTTTACCGATGAGAAGACTCAGTTGTAGAGAGGCTAAGTAAATTGACTAAGGTCACACACTTTCTTCCAGTGTAGGCCATTTTGGGACCATAACCTTATGATCCTGACTCTCCCCTTGCAGCCTCCCAACTTGACTCTCTACATCTCTATATAGATATTTCCCAGATAATTATCACATCATATTCTACTATGGTGGGCAGTAATAGCAAAATACCTTGGTATACATTGTGAAACGGACCTGGCTTTTAGCCAGGAAAGTCAAATTTACTCTGTTACTAATCAATTCTTTCATTTGGGTAGCCCAAAGACATAGTAAAAAAAAAAAAAATAGAAGGCCTCAGCATGGCACCATGCTGTCTGCTGTCTGCTTCAGTGGGTATCCCTTTGAGGAAGGAGAAGGTCACTCCCAGCATGCTACAGTCTGGGGTAGGACAGAGATCTTCCTACTTGGCAGGTTTCTCACCACTGTAGGCTTGTCTTGACCATCAGGCTCCTTCAAGGACTTAGTGAGTCATTGAGGACTGCATTCACTCCTTCATTTGCATCCTTGATCCCCAACCCTCTATGCTGCTTATTTGGCGGTTCTATAGTAAACCAAAGTACAAGCAACTTAAACCCAGTGTAAGTCTCCATCATCACAAGTCCTTAGACCAGCCTTTGTGGTCCAACCTTTATTAGGCCTCCTGGGCAAGTCATTTAACATCTCTGAGTCTCAACTTTTCCATCTACAAACATATGAATCAATGTTGTTTAGTGGGAAGACAGAAGTGTTTTGTGTCAGACACACTTTCTTACTCATTCATTCATTCACTAAAGGAATATTTACAGAGTGTGTATTATGTGTCAGTCACTTAGTTGGGCACTGAGACACAGGGGTAAACAAGGATGATATTGAAGTAGTCCCTGCCTTATGAAGTTTACATTCTAGTTGAAAAATCAGGCAAGAGCCAAGTAAGTAAATAAATAAGTATAAGCTAGAATAAGTGACACAGTAAACACTGTGATAGAAGTGTATGTGTTAGAGAGGGCACTATTTTCCACCGAGTGATCAAACAGAGTTTCTCTAAAGAAACTAAATACATGGTAACGTACTCCTGTAGTTCCAGTTCCTTGGAAGGCTGAGGCAGAAGGATCGCCAGAGCCCAGAAGGTCGAGGCTGCGGTGGCTGGGAGTGTGCCACTGTACTTCAGTCTGGGCCACAGAGTGAGACTCCAACTTAAAAAAGAAAGAAAGAAAGAAAGAAACTAAACACATTTAAGCCTATGTACTATTTTTACTATATTTGTGATCTTGTCCAAATTACAGTAAATTTTTAAAAATTACAATAGGTGACAGATCTGAGCTTCTGTACTAGACACATTTAAGCCTATGTACTATTTTTACTATATTTGTGATCTTGTCCAAATTACAGTAAATTTTAAAAAATTACAATAGGTGACAGATCTGAGCTTCAGTGGACATAACCCTATCTCCCAGGATCCTTGTGATGCTCCAATGAGATGATATGTACAAAATGTCCAGCACTCAGTAAGAAGTCAATAAATGTTCATTCCTTTCCCTTTCTAGCTGGAGCAGTCAATGTACTTCAGTCTGAAAATTGCTTCAGGGCACACATTCTGGATTGGTAGCTATTTAACTACTTAATCAATTCAATAAGTTGGGAATTTAATGAACAAGTCAAGTCACTCCAAAGTTAGCAAAAATAATATGTGCTTACACTTTAGGATTGGACCCCAATGCTCTCACTTTAGGGACTCCCTGCCATCAAATCTAGCTAAGTCTTCCCCTAAAATAATCAGCTAGCAAAGCAGCAAATTAATGTTCTTTAATTTTCTAAATTGTCGCCTGATAGATTTCCTTATCACTAACTCACCTGTAGCAAAAAGTTATGGGAAATATCTATTACTAGATCTTTGATTTCTCCTTAGTGTGGAACAGGGAAACAAACATTTGATCATGAAAGGATGCTGTGGTTATCTCCACTTACATGTGAGGAACTAGCAGAGTTTAAGTTTCACATCCAAGGTCACGTAACAAAGTTGCTAGCAAGCTCAGACCAGAATTCAAGGCTATGGACTCTTTTGCCACTATTTTCCTGCTTAGACTGGTGGTTGCCTGGGGTGATAATTTAAAAATCAGTTCAGCAGAACTAAAACCCTGGCTGACTGGTTATCCTATCACAAGTCATCCCCCACCCCACACACACACATACACAAACTGATAGAATGAATGATGCTGATTTTGTCAAGAATAATGTGATCATTTGTGGTTGACATTCAGCATCCTTAAGAATCTGTACCAAGAGCTAAAATAAGAGATGATCATATGACAGGCCAGTTTTAAGATCAGTTGGTGGATCCTCATCTGACCACACATTAAAAGCACAATGCTGAACACACACACACACACACACACACACACACACACACACACACACACACAGTACCAAGGTAGTCAAACTTTTTTTTAGTGCTTATTGTTAATAATGTACCTACAAGTAAAAGTTTAAGCCATGTTTCAGCTACAGTCTAAAGTGTGGGGAAGATCACACTGTTGGGCCAGAAAGAAAGGAAATAAAAGTGGCTCAACTGGACAAAGCAAAAGCAATATTCTTGGTTTCTGATAAGATATTTTTCATGATCAAGAAAGAATCACTATTTATTCAAATACTGCTTCCAATCATTCATATTAAAGATGATCACTCTCTAGCTTGAATTTTGTCCAAATTATCCATGGTATAACATAAATCAGCACCTAAAACACTTATAAAGTTTTTGTCTTTAAAAAAGTTATTAAAAATGTTTTTGACCCTTAAACAGGTATACTCATTTCCATTTATACTCAATACAGTCAGTCCTAGCCCTGAAATTTAAGAGCTCTGTCAAAACTAAAAGGACATACCCAAGTATTAAGCTAAATTGTAGTTGTTTTCAAATTATTTAATACAGAAAACCATGGGGTATGCCTGAAATAAATTAGAAACAATACCTGTAACAACTGTTTCCCAAGTCGATACTTTTGAGCAGCTCATAGAAATAGATCCCTGCTTTGGTGGCCAAAGCAATTTAGGCAAATTAGAGATGCTTAAACTTTTGTCAGATGACTGTACTAAAGTCAACTTTTACATACTTTAAAAACCAGTATTATAGATAGTAATTATAATTGCTTCTGACAAGTCAGTTGAGAAACCACTCCAGACCTCATACACGTACAATACAGTGTTTAAAAAGGATTGTCCCGTTAAGCACAATTCTACACAAATCACTTAAAGTAACAAAAGAACAGGAGTTATTGTAAAACAGATGCAGTTTGGCAACTTGGGTCTCCTAAAACATTGGAAGGGCCTTGGCAATCAAAGTAACTAAGGCTGAAAAAATTTTTGGCAAACGAGAAATTAGTGGAATAATACAGAAGAGCTCCCACTTCACTACGAGCAGAAGCAATTTTATGGTTTCCAAGGTTAACTTTTATTTTCTTTTGTCTCATTAAAAACATTCACCAGTTGGTATGGTGAATACAACTCATGGGGAGATTTTTCTCATATTTCCTGTAGAAGATAGCTATGTAAAGCTATTTAGATATAGTAATATCCAGGTATCTTCCAACCCAAGGCCAAATATTCCTAAGTGACAATGACATGAAATTGGGATACTCAACAAATGATGGAGCTCTATAAGGCCCACTTTCTTCTCCCCTCAGCTTAGCTGAATATTCTTTATTCATCAGCTCTTTAAATGAGGTTCTGTCCTGGGCACTCTCTGCTCTCCTCACTGCCAAGACTTCAGCGGTCACCCAGAATCAGATCTGCGTCTTTGGCTCTAGTACCGCCGTCCTCATCTTTTTCTGGATGTTCCAAAGACCTCTCAAACCTGCATCCACATGTACAAACGTAATCTTATCATGTCTCTCCATCACCTCCACTATCCTACATCACATTCCACAACCCTCTACCTATCACCGCCACTTGCTGGTCCTTTGCTGTATTTCAGTTGTGCTTACCAGAAATTTGGGAGTCGTTCTAGAAAAAAAATACATAGAGTAAGGATACAATGTGTGGGCTTTGGAGTTGTTACTCCAGGTGCTCAGTTGCTACTATATTTTGTTTTGGGGGGTTTTATTTGTTTGTTTGTTTAGTTTGAGACAAGGCCTGCTCCACAGCCTAGACTGGAGTACAAGTGGCACAATCACAGCTCACCACAACCTTGAACTCCTAAGCTCAAGAAATCCTTCTGCCCCAGCTTCCCAAGTAGCTGGGACTACAGGCGTGCACCCCCACATTGGCTATTTTTCATTTTTTTTTCTTTGTAGAAACTGTGTCTTGCTATGTGTTCAGACTGGTCTTAAACTCCTGACCTCAAGCAAGCCTCCCTCCTTGACCTCTCAAAAGGCTCGGATTATAGGCGTGAATCATCACATCCACCTGGCCCAGGTGCTACTACATTCTAATTAGATAATTTATCAGCAAGATTATCCCACTTACTAACTGACTCCATGTATAACCTGAACCCTAAAATCCAACTGGATCTCATAGCTTAGCTCTGCTGTTTGTGGACTGTGTTATCTTGGACAAGTTACTTAACATTTATGGGCCTATTTCTTTATCTTAAAATAGAGATAATAGAAGTTCTTACCTCATACATTGTTGTATTAAATGACATGTTGCATGAAAATCACTAACAATGTCTGGCACATTGCAAACACTCAATAAATATTAGCCATTATTATAATTATCTATATTCTTCCCTCTTCCAATCATTTTTTTCTCCTGACATTTATTATAAAAATTCCCAACACACAAAAAAGCTGAAAGAATTGTACAGTAAACGCATGCATCCCTAGCATCTGGGCCCTACAATTGTTAACAGCTTGCTATATTGGCTTGAGCACATATCTATCCATTTATCCATCCCACTATATATTCGTCAGTCCATCTTATTTTTGATGCCTTTCAAAGTAAGTTGTGTCAGTTTACATTATCCCTAAATGATTCAGCATGCCTACCATTAAGTACAGTTCACTTCAGCATGCCTACCATTAAGTACAGTTCAATATTTGAGTTTGCTTTTAGGTAAAATGAGCATATAGTCTGGGAGCGGTGGCTCAAACCTGTAATCCCAGCACTTTGGGAGGCCAAGGTGAGAGGATTGCCTGTGCCCACGGGTTCGAGAACAGCCTGGGCAACTTGGCAAGACCTCATCTCTACAATAAATTAAAAAATTAGCCAGGCGTGGTAGCACATGCCTGTAGTTCCGGCTACTTGGAAGGCTGAGGCGGAAGCATCACCTGAACCCAGCAGGTCGATGCTGGGTTGGCTGTGAGCATGCTACTGCGCTCCAGCCTAGGCGATGGAGTGGGACTCCAACTGAAAAAAAAAAAAAAAGAGCATATAGTGACAAATCATATGTAGATCCTTCAATGAATTTTGACAGATGCATACATCCCTTGTAATCCAAACCTGTGTCCAGATATAGAACATTTCCATCACCCCTTAAAGTTCTCTCATGCCCCTTCACAGATGGAATATCCCTACCTTTCCAAGAGGCAACTACAGTTCTGACTTTCTTCTACTAGTGATTAATCTATTCTAGAGCTTCATATAAATGGAGTTATATAGTATGTACTCTTATCCTCAATCTTTTTGGGGTTTGTTTTTTTTTTTTGAGTTGGAGTCTCACTCTGTCACCCAGACTGGAGTGCAGTGGCCGCTCCCGGCCACCGCAGCCTCGACCTGCTGGGCTCCGGCAATCCTTCCGCCTCAGCCTTCCGAGTAGCCGGAATTACAGGTGTGCGCTACCACGCCCGGCTGATTTTTTGATTTATTGTAGAGATGAGGTCTTGCTGCCCAGGCGGGTCTCGAACCCACGGGCTCAGGCAATCCACTCACCTCAGCCTCCCGAAGGCGCGGATTACAGGCTGAGTCACCGAGCCCGGCTTTATCCTCAATCTTTTTAACCACAATTAAGTTGATATATGGAAAAGAACTCACTGATGTTTTCATTTGCATCCATTACTACTGAGGATGAACTTTTTAAAATTTATTGCTTAGGAATTTTTTTCTTTTATACCTATTTTTTCTATTGGCGTAGGCTCTGGGGACAGAAGGATATGGACTTCTTTTTCGTTTACTAGATGTTCAAACTTGGACAAATTACTTAACGTTTCTGAACCTCAGTTTCTTCATCTCTAAAGTGGAAATAATAGATTTATTGTTAGAATAGTGTTATCCCATAAAATCATGAAAACAATGAGACAATGTATGTAAAGTATTTATTATTACAGTATCTAAAACAAAGAAAGTGCTCAATGAATGCTGGCTATTATAATTTGATTCTTTTTAGAAAGAATAATTACTTTCTTTCTTCAATAGCTACATATCTCATTCCTTTGTTAGTTTCTCCCGTTGATTCAAATGTCACCTAATCAGTGAGAACTTCTCTGGTTATCATATTTTAACAGAGTGACCAACCCCAGCACTGCGTTCAAGTCTTAACTCCTAATAACCGTAAATGTGAACTTATTTGGAAAGAGTATCTTTGCAAATGTGATCCAATCAAGATGAGGTCAAGCTGAAGTCATACTGAATTAGGGTGGGCCCTAAATCCAATGACACATACAGATACACAGGGAGAGTGCTACATGTTGATAGAGGCAGAGGTTGGGGTAATGTGTCTACAAGCCAAAGAATTCCAAGGATTGCCAGTAGCCACCAGAAGCTGGGAAAAGGCAAGGAAGGATCCTCTCCTAGAGCCTTCAGAGGGACCACGATCCTGCTGATAACTTGATTTTTGATTTCTAGCCTCCAGAACTATGACAGAATACATTTCCGTTGTTTTAAGCCACCTGGGTTGTGGTACTTGGTTATGGCTGCGCTGCAAAACAAATACAGCTGCTTAATTTTTCTGTGTGGCACTTACCATATGACACACTAAATATTTATTTTGTTTATTATCTGCTTTCCCTCACTAGAATATAAGATTCATGAGAGCAGGATCTTTGTTCATTCTAATTCCTTAGTGTTAAGAGGGTGCCTGGCACATAATAGATGCTCAGTAAGCATCCCCTGGATGAATAAAAGATTAATGAACAAAGGATATTTACCTTTCCTGTGCCTAAAAGAAATGCCATAATTTTTTAGGTTGTCTTTTTTTTAATTGTAAGACAGTTTTTGATGTGAAATTTCCCTGTTCAAATCTTTTCTGTCAGTGGTTTTTGGTTTTTGTCATCTGCTTTTTTTTTTTTTTTGATTTGTTTTGGAGTCGGGCTCTCACTCTGTCATGCAGTGGCAGAATCACGGCTATCACCGCCTCCACCTGCTGGGCTCAGGTGATCCTTCCACCTCAGACTTCCAAGTAGCTGAGACTACAGGGATGTGCTACTACACCTGGTTAATTGTTTTTTTAATTGTAGAGACAAGGTCCTGCCATGTTGCCCAGACTGGTCTGGAACTCTGGGGCTCAGGCAATCTTCTTGCCTCAGCCTTCCAAAGTGCTGGGATTACAAGCACGAGCCACCACACCCAGCCCAATGTCATGTTTAAAATGGCTTTCCCCAGTATCATGGTCATCTTATTTTTTGTCTTTTACAATTTAACCCTTTAAAAATTGTTATGAAAGTTTCCACTACCGCCAATCCCTTTCTTATAGTACTATAATTGTTCAAGGTCCGCTTATGAGTGAGAACATATGGTACTGTGTTCTTTGTTTTTTGTTTGTTTGCTTGCTTTTTGAGTTGGAGTCTCACTCTGTCACCCAGACTGGAGTGCAGTGGCCGCTCCCAGCCACCACAGCCTCTACCTGCTGGGCTACGACGATCCTTCCGCCTCAGCCTTCCAAGTAGCCGGAATTACAGGCGTGCGCTACCACACCCGGCTGATTTTTTGATTTATTGTAGAGATGAGGTCTCGCTGCCCAGGCGGGTCTCGAACCCACGGGCTCAGGCAATCCACTCACCTCAGCCTCCCAAAGGCACGGGATTACAGACTGAGCCACCGAGCCCGGCTGGTACTGTGTTCTTTGTTTCTGTGATAGATCACTGAGTATGATCGACTCTAAATCCATTCAAGTTGCTGTGAAGTCCATATGTTTGTCTTTCTTTATAGCTGCATAATATTCCGTTGTGTATATGTACTTTTTTTTTTATCAAGTGCAGCTTTGATGGGCAACATGGTTGGTTCCATGTTTTGGCAGTAGTGGGAAACTTTAAACTACTATAGAGGGGCATACCTCATCAACCAGGGTACCTGCATAATGAACATTTGTATACCTAACACTGAATTGTACCCCACCTCTTTATAATAAAAATAAATTTTAAAGTGTTATAAAAAGTCAATATAGAGAAAAGTAGAGAGAATAATATAATGTGCAGTTTCATTGTTTATATTCAACGTTTCATCAATCTGGAATTATTTTGATGTGTGAGGGATAGCTCTGTTTTGGTTTCAAAATAGCTAACCAATTATCCCTGCAGCTTTTACCTATGAATCCAGCTTTTCTTTAGCACTTTGGAATGGTACCTTAATGATAATCTAATACTTTTATGTATACTTCGATCAGAACTGAACAGAAATCTCAGCAAGAGACATCTATTTTTGCATTAGCAACACTTTTTAAAATGCTGCACTATAATAGGTTTTAATATATTTTCATTCAGGACAAGTGCAGTGGCTCACACCTGTAGTCCCAGCACTTTGGAAGGTGGAGGCGAGAGGATTGCCTGAGCCCAGGGGTTTGAGACTAGCCTGGGCAACTTGTTGAGACCTCGTCTGTACAATAAATCAAAAGATTAGCTGGGTGTGGTGGTGTGTGCCTGTAGTCTCAGCTACAGAGGCAGAAGGATGACCTGAGCCCAGCAGGCCAAGGCTGAGGTAGCTGTGAGCGTGCCACTGCACTCCAGCCTGGACAACAGAGTGAGACTCCAACTCAAACAATGAAAGTTTCACTTCACGATACCTTTTTCTCACTGTTTTCTTGACTGTTCTTCCCTGTGTATTCTTACAGATGAACTTTAGAATTATAATGAAGTTTGGAAACCATTCTATCAAGATGTTGATTCGAATTTTATTAAATGTATCCATGCATTTGTAGAAGAAATCTGCCTCTGCCTCTGTCCTGATTCCAATCTTCATCTCCCATCTGTAAAATAGCCTCCTAACTGGCTTCTGTCCTGGGACTCTTCCAGTCAGGTTCTACTATGTTGTCAGAGAGATCTTATTAAAAGGATAAATTTGGGGTTCTCTGCTTGAAAGGTTAAGTGACTTCCCTTTCCATTCAGGACAAGGTTTTGTGATATGGCCCTATCTTACCCATCCCCTCACACACACCAGACATTCTGATCTGAATGCAGTTCTTTGGAAGAACCTCTATCTGATGTCTTCTTTCCCTTGCTTTTTGCAGACACCTCTGCCTAAAAGACACTTCACCAACCTTCTCTGCCTGCCTTACCTCTCCTCAGGCCCTGCCCCCGTGACACCACTGTTACTTAGCTACACTTCATCCCCAGCCTTGGTTGCATGACTTCCTCCCTGCCTCCAAACTTTTAGCATGGCATTGATCATATTGGTCCCCAGTTGTTTATTTACCAAAACCTTGAGAAAGTCACTTCTTTCTGGGCTTCAGCTCCCTCAGCTATTAAAGAATAAAGCTGGACTATGATCTATAAGAATTCTTTCAGCTAAAATTTTATATAGGAGCTTCACCCATTTTGTTATCTGTCCTTTGTTTCAAAGCTAGTATGACTGACAACTGCCGAAAAAGCAACTTCCAAGTCAACGTATGTCTGGGCTTATTAATACCTATGCCACATTGACTCTTTTGTCTAGGAGAATTAACGCCCATAATGATAAACTCGGAAAACCATAGGCTATTAAACTAGCCTCTGAATCTAAATCAAAGGTAGAAATTGTACCTGGTAGTGCTTCTACTGAAGTAATTAAAATTGTCTGAAAATGAGTAAGCTACATATGGTGTATGTATATCTTACTAATTTAGCCTATAATTAATTATTTAAATGACTCCATTCCCAAATATTCTAGGTAAATTACTTAAATGCAAAAGCACTTTTAGAACGATTTGATAAGTCTAACTTTAACAAGGACAGGATTAGACTTTTTTAAGCTAGAAAAGACTCTAGGATCATCAAGGACAGCCCGAATTTTAGATGAGAGAATTGAGACTCTAGCAGGAAGAGTGGTCTACCCTAAGGAACACAGCACCTCCACACATGCCTATTAAAAGTGGAAACTGCAATAACTGCATACTAGCTACCTTGGGTAAAGCACCAGTGAACTGCTAGAGACAATAAACTTGTATTATTAAAGTGGAGGTTTGGTGGTGTTAAGGATTATAACAAATAAGCTTTAATCCCCTCTTTTACTGAGCTACTTTATTAGAGGGGAGGGAGACCTTTGCTTTGCTGCCACATCAAACTTAACTATGATTAGGCACCAACAAAATAGTAAGCATTAGACAGCACAGGAAATATCTGTAGAGTTCTTTATGTTTGTATAACTGCCTCAAGCATTAGTCACTTTTAAAAAATCACACACACATACTTAATACTGGAAGACAGAGTTTACTACCCCAGGTCTCTTTTCATTAAGATTTCACTTCATCACTAACAATTAAAATCCATCCTCCCAATCACCACCAAAGAGAACTTACTCAACCCACATATCCTTGAGGTAGACCAACATTATCAGTGTATTTCCCCTAATGAGGAAATTGAAGCCGTAGGCAACTAGTTCAAGACTAAAGGGCAATTCGGTAAGAGCTCCTCTTACAGATTAAATTGGACTGATGTTATGAGGAAAAATCAAAAGGGTTTCAAAATTAGAAAATCCCATGGCACCAGGAAATAAGAATGACACATATCGATACCATCTTGAGTTTGCCAGCACCTCTTTTTGTGAGAACTAAATGCTCATGTTGGCTGACAGTAAAACTACCATATGCCTAGTTTTTTCATTTGCCAAAGACATGGCGTTAGTCTTAAGGATTAACATGAAAATATGAAACACAGAACTAGAAAGTGAATCAGTCCCTGCCTAGAATCCTTTCAAGTTTATGAATTTGAAGTTTAAAACAGACAACTTCCTCAGTTAACTCTAATTTTCCTAGAAGCTGAAGTCTTTGGTTCTTTTTGAACATAGTCTGAAAGCATGGTCTCCTGGCAGCATTAGCGCCTAGAACACAGGTTAGAAATGCAAATCTTCAGGTCCATTCCAGACCTAATGACTCGATCTCTGGAGATGGGGTTGGCTATCCGTCTTAACAAGTGCTAAAGTTTAAGAACCACTAGTGGATCCAAATCGCCTTATTTAGGAGGCAATTGATTGAAGAAACTTAACATTTTATTATTAGTCAATATTCACTTATTATACCTTGTAATCTGTCTCAAACAACTAACTAGCAAAGCATGAGAAATTTCTGCAGTAGGTTAGCCACCCTACAGAGCCTCCTGAACCCTAAATATCAACAGTAAACCCATGTACAGTTTTCCATTTACTAGACTCCAAACAAGGCAGCATCTGTCCCTCTCGGTGGCCCTTGCATTAAATGCTCTTCTCAGAGGACCCCAAAACTGAGTTTATTCTTCTCTCCTGGTAAATCTCAAATGTGCCAAGTTCCTCAAAGGCAGGCATCCTGTTGGTTTACAATTTTGCATCCTCTTCCTGAGGATGAGCATGTATATTTAAAATTAGTACATTTTGTCCAAATATTGTTAGCATACTAAAAGTCCCCAAATTAGACGTCTTGGTGCTTTATGTAGATGTAAACTTGAAAAGCAGCAATGTCCAAATGTTCCTTTGGTAGCAACTCCCTCAAGAGATTTTATAAAAAATCTTCTATCCTTGTTAATATTTTTTAAAGGGTCTTTCTTTTAGATCTATAGACTTCATTTATTTTGAGGTTCATTTACATTCAATAACAATCTGATCATTCAAACTGCCAAAACACACACTTCATGATTTCAAATACACTTTATTTAAATTAAAATTAGTTATGACAGTTTTTAAAAATCCAAATACATTTCAAAGCATTTTTAATAGCACTAAAGAAAGGATTTTACCATCTCTTTTACTGTAGTACTGATCAAGAATGTCGCAACCAAAGGTCCTGCGGTTTACAGATGGATACCGTGCAATTTTTCTCCTATTATACTAATCAAAATTGCATCGTGATCCACCCGACAACAGCAAAACAGATCATTTAAAAATTTTCAAACATCAGAACTTACAACTTTTACAATTAAATAAGAAGACGATAAAATCCTCCTTTCTTCCACAGGCCGGGACAAGTGCAATACTTTATACGTAACACAAGTAATGCAACAAATCCCCACCCACGGAGGAATGGGCACGAATGCTAGAGATGCACATGAAGGTGTTTGCAAAGACGTAGAAAGCACACATTATCACAATCAGTTTTGCATGGATTTGCACAGCCATATATACATATATACGCTGAAATGCAAACCTGCAAAACTAATTGTAAGTAGTAATGTCTTTGAATATTCTCTCCATCAACAAGAGATTCATCATCCAAGAGTACTGGAAGTGCCCACACTACAGTAGAGTAATGCCAAACTACCTGCACTATGAGCACTTTGGTACTACTAGGACCCGATCTTATCCTTTGTACACAACTGTACACTGCACAGTCCCCACCATCTGTTCCCAACAAACAACCAAAAAACAACAACAAAAAAAAAACCTTTGAAACTTGTCCTAATCAAATTATTACTCAAGGTGTACTTTTAAAATGTCGTATATTAGGCAGCCTGTGCCAGAAGGAGCATTTAGGGCAGTAGAGTCTAAGCTGCTTCACTAACTGCACTAGATGCACCTTAACACAAGAGACGCATTATAAGAAGCAGCTCAAAAACACCAACGACTTAATTATGCACAAACTACCATTCTCAGTAGCCATTGATTAAATCACCATGGTAATGTAAGAAGTGCTTGCATTGCAGTAGATCTCAAAAAGCTACCTGCACTGTAAGCACTTTTACATGGCCAAGGCCTATTCCTGTAGCAAAATGTTAACTTTTCCACGAGCTCTTCTTTTCCATCCTCACAGATCCATGCAGACTCACCTGGTTAAAAATAAATAAATAAATACACATGCACACATTAGAAATTGAACAAGCAAACTACTAGTTAATATTCCTGAAACAAGCTTTCCTTGGGTTTAGAGAATCTAAGCTAGGTTTTGTAGTTGCAACCAAATCCTGAGAAATATTAATAATCTGAATTATTTACACAGAATTGAACATGAATAACACTGGCAATTGCAAAAAGTGCAATTCTTAAGTATAAGAGGATTTTTAAACTCCCCCTTTCCATCTAAGAAAACTTGATTATCTGCAACTCAGTAATTTGCAAGCCTATTATATCCATCCTGATTTTATAAGAGGGAGATCCACAGAGATTCAAGTAAAAATCAGGGCGAGTATTCAAGTCTTGAGCACATACAGAGCACCACACAGAAAGCGACTCTGTTAGATTAAATGAATTTTCCCAGCCCCCATCCCATTAATAGAAAATGAGAGAAATTTTAGAGCTGGTTTAAGCAACACAGTCTTACACTCTTCACATAATGCACAGATGGCTGAGATGCCACATTTTGATCTATTTCAAAGGGCTCTACTTCTGTTTAAACATTTATGGGCCCATTTTCTCCATTAAACCCAAAGAAGGCAGATTAGCTCTTCTTTCCTTCATGTCATTATCTTCCATAAGAAAACCTTCTCCCATTTCCAAGTGCTTACTTTACCAAAGAACATGCAGCAAGAAAGTCAGCCCCTATTTGGAAAAAGCTCACAAGGTCTCCCTACCTCTTCCATGACGGGCTAAGTTTTGTAAAAAAAAAAAAAAAAATTCAGGGACACATAATTTGTAATAAGTTAAATGAGTGAGGGAATTTTAAATGCTGGACTGGACTTTCATCATGGTACCTCATGCCACTAAACCAACCTTTAAGGTTCTTTTAAAACCAAACTGATCATTGATATTGTTCATAAACTTAAAATCAATTTTCTATTAGGGAAGAATAGATTTATATAGAAATGAGAATAACATTTTATCTCTTAATTGGGTTTCTACTCCTATAAAAAAAAACTTCATCCATTAAAAAAACACTCCAAACTTGACCCAAAATGTGTAGTATTTGTGGACTTAACCTGGCCAAACGGAGCCCCGCACCCATCAGAGAGTGCGCCTTCTAATTATTACCTTTTTCCAATTAACCATTCATCTGGTACACATCGCGCGCTGGGCAGTCACTCACCAACCTCTTAAAATTGTTTTTAAAAAGAAAAAGAAAAAGAAAACTCTTTCCATGTACGCCTTTGTGTATCCCTTCTGTCTCTTCCCGCGGCTCTCACACCCTTACCTAATGCTCCGGTTGAAGTCCGGAGCGGCCCGCGCGCCCAGGGTGTGCTCCAGCTGCTCACACCACGCGCTCCGGTCCTCGTGCTGCTACAGCCGCCGCTGAGATTAAAGAGAAAGAAACAAAGCATCATGGGAAACGGAGTTCTCCATTCAAAGCACCAAAAACGCGCCAAGCCCACGCCTCCCTCCCCCTCCATTCCCGGGTTGGTGGGAGAGAAGCCAAGGGGGAGGGAAGTCCTTTTTTTCCCTCCACGTGCACCCCCTCATTTCACACCCCCCCCAAAGTTTTCCAGGAACCTAAAGGTCAGCGATGGAGGAGAAAAGGGGAGTCGTTTCCCGCGCGTGCCCTGCTACCCCTCAACTGCACTCTGGTACTTTGCTTTTCTCAAGTCCCGCCTGCTCCGTCCCCTCCCACTCAGCCAGTCAACTCTCCCGGATCATAGCTGCCCCAAAGAAGGTCTCCCCTTCTGGCCCGGCTGCCTGCTCCGACAACAACGCGCGGTATCTGGCTCTGGCCCGCCCCTTGCAGGTGGCGCGCGCGGCGATCCCGCACCGGCCACCCCTCTCCCGGTCCCTCCTCCCCATATACACTCCAGCGCTCAAGCGCTCGGGGAGCCGGTGCGAGCGCAGCCTCCCGTGGAACCCGAGAAAGAAGAGAAATGAGAAAAAATGTTCAGTAAATTAATTGGGGCCGCGAGCGCACATCTCACCCCAAGCACCCCTGTCCAGAACGACGCGGGGCCACCAGCCTCCCTGCCACCAACTTGAGGAGCGCTCTGTCCCCTTGGCCCTCCGTCGGTAGCTATATCCCTGGGAAAAGCCCGCCCCTCTGCCTTTAATAGCCCAGGGAAAAAAGCCCGCCCCCGCCCACCCGGCCCGCAAAGGAATTAGGAAACGGAACCCCCACCCCGCCAAAGCGAAAACCCCACCGAGCCCCAGTTACCCACCGGCGGAGCGCTGCCGGCATTTTCCCCTCTGTCTTCCCCAAGCTGGAGTCCTTAAATTAAAGGAGCGCTTGGGACGCCGACCGGGGTGGCGTCCGGTGCTGGAGACTTTGCCACTGGTGTCCGGCCCAGGATGGCGCATTCACTACCATATCGTCCGGGTCCCGCTCCCGCGACACTCGTCCCATCCCCCCACCGGAGACAGACGAGGCCCACGGAGGCGTGGGACCTGGGTGTCCCCCACCCCGCGCGCGCATGCGCGCCACCTCGCCGCTAGATTGAAAGTGTTCCTAAGGCCCGAGGAGGGAAGAAATACACACCCAGCATATTCACTCTATGCACATGTGTAAGTTGTAACCTCTGGCACCTTGTGCTACTGTTAGAAGGTTTTCGCTTTTGCCCAGCGTCTTCGTCCACTAAATCAGAGTTTCTAGGCAGGTATCGTTAACGGTAGCAGCCACCGAATACACGCAAGGAAGATACGATGCAATTATCTTGCTTTCTCCTCTCATTCCACAGCTAATGAGACCCAATTGAGGACGGGCCGTTTAAAAGCCAAAGCCCAAGTTCATTCTAAAAAAATAAAATGATGTATTGGTTTCGAATGCAAATCAAAATGGAATTAAGCATACCAGACTTTGAACACTGGGCAAAATGCGATAACCAGACTTTACCTTTTCCGTGTCCCTGGAGGACACAGGCACAGGAGAGGATTTGGGGAGTGTGTGTGTTGCGGGGGAGGGAGGAGCGGGGAGGTACAGGAGACGAAGTTATAAGTCAGAGAGCAGTGAGCACGCAGGTTCCTGGGGAGGAAAGCTCTGGAAGGCAAGCGGGGGAAGGAATGAGGAAGGGGGTGCAAAATGAAGCCAGATCCCTCCTTCCCTACTATTGTTACCCTGGCGATTGTGGCAGCCCAAAGCCCAGAAGAGGACAAGGGCGCCATGTGATTCTCAACGTGGTGCACTGGTGCACAGTAGTCGCTCAGGCAAACATTACAAAAGACTGGCCTCTCCCGCCCCTGGACCGCGATGGAGTCCAACCTGAACGGCCAGCGCCCATCAGGAGTCAGCGGTGGATGCAACGAAAGCCACATTCATTCCTCCAACGGGAGTCACTCCCACAGGTGGGCTTTCCTCCCTTTTCATAAAACGCGCAAACAGACCTTTCAGCCCACCCAGGCGCGTCTGCCTGATACTTTCTGGACACTACGCAGCCCGAAGTTTACTACCCAACCAGATCCCTCCTGAGAGATTGCACCGACTGCAATGCAACTTTCGACCTTTAATGGTAACGACTAGCAGTGGAAAGAAGGGGAGGAGGAAGGGAGAGATCTTAGACCCGACTTTTAGAAACATTGTATTAAAGCAAGATAAGAACAGTACCTTTGAGCTCGAGCAAAACCTGGAGTTAAAAAAAGGGTTTTTGCGAAAGTGGCGCGAAGATAATATCATGTGATCCGACCCCAGGGCGTCTCCTTCCCCTTTTGCCAACCTCCCCTCCCCCCGAAAAAAGGGGGGGTGGAGGAGTTACATCCGCTCCTCACCAACTATTAGCATAATTAATTGTGTCCTGCAGCTGCAGCCAGAGCTCCCGGGTCAATGAGTAAACATATCCTCATCCTCTTCACCATCAGAACAAAAAGACCCATTGCCCTGATTTTGGAAAATGTTCCCAAATAAATCTCATTATCATCAAAAGCCGATTTGGCATTCTGACTTATGTGTCTTGGTTTGAGAGACAGAAAAGACTGGAAAAGATGAAATCATCCTATTAAAAGAGAGTAAGCAGAAGCAGCTCCCCAATAGTGAAATATTTAAGTAGAGGCTTTCAAATGGAAATACCCTGTTGAGGGACTTCGCTAGCTTAAAATTTTCCGAAAGTTGTAACAGTTCATTAAACAAGACATCCTCCCAGAGTTTTCCTACTGCCCCCCCCACCCCACCCCTCCTTCCCTTTAAAGCCAGAACAATACCCGGAATAAGGTATTTTGAGATTGCTTTACCAGGATATTTTCTTGTTCTTAATTTTTTTTAAGGGCTTGCAACATATAGAATGTCTGGATCTAATGCGCAACTGGTGAAAATAATTTGTTCCATCTCAGTACCTGTATAGCGCAAGGCAATATTAAGTAGAAGATATAGATGATAGGAAATGAAGACAGTTTGATACACGAAGTGATTTATTTTTGTCTTTTTCTTTTGGAAACAAATTTAATCATTGGCCAAAATACCTTGAGAATGAAAAAAGCTAAAGAACAAAGCATTTCTCACACACACCCCCAAAAAAGTCAGAATAACTAACAGCTCAAAGAAAAGCACGTGATCCCTTCATGCTTTAAAACTTGTGGTCATGCTGAGGCTAAAAGCTAAGAGCTTGTGACCCCGCAACCTCATCCCCTCCCCCAGACCACAGCCCAGGGCTTAAGGCTCCAGGCTCCCACCAGGCTCCTGCTTGCTCCCTGTATTGTGAGACAAACAATACTTAGGCATTCTACAAAATAAAGGAGCCACAACTCCTAGCCCCTTAACATCATTTATGCCCAAACAGATTGACCAAGTGTGCGTAGATATATACATACATATATGTATATATATACATATGTGTGTGTGTGTATATATATATATATATATATATATATATATAATATATAATATATGCCTACGCGGAAGCCCAGATGCTCACCGAGAATGAATGTATAAGAAAAGTATGGAAACTGGCCACAGGGAGAGAGAAATTGTTATCTTGTGATCCTAAGAATTCTTATCACAACCTTACATTTTTGCCACTGTTTGGAGTTTATGGTGGATTAAAGAAGATACCCAGCAAAGTATTCCCCACAGAACAGACAACACTTTGAGCTTTTCTACGCCTAAAAAGAGAAGGGGAGATTCATCTGTATTGACCTCTAGATTTAATTATGCCACATAAAGCAGCAATCTCAGGGAGTTTGAATTTTAAAACACCTTTAAAAATATGGGTAACTAACATTTTACCCAGTTGAGAAATCATTTCACTTGATTTAGAAATAATATTAAGTGGTTGTGTTAAACCTAATGATTGGTATCTTAGAACAAAAAGGTCCCCATGGAAACCAGAAAGTAATTTAAGAGTATTATGTTCCTCACACAACTAGAATAGAGCTTTTGTTCTATGTGTATTTACTACTCTACATTTTTGGTCTACACTTGCAGTTAAGGTATTTTACACTCTGGTTTTGCCCAGGATCAGAAATTTAGTGTCCTACTGAAATATGTGTTTTGCTACATTTGTGTGGTTCTGTGTTCATGTGTTCATGTGCATGCCCATGAGGCCTAAAACAAAGCCTGCAGATCAGAACACTCACTGAACAAAATGTTGGGGAGGGGGCGTTCTAAGGAGAAAATGTTTCAAATGTTATTTTGCTATTTGATCCTAGAGCAGAAACTGTGTTTCCTTAGAATCCTATAACACCATCCTTCACTAACTTTATTATTTTAAGCTAAGTATTCCTTTATTTACAAAGACTTCATAGTTTTTAAATGAATCAATCTTGTTTTGCGTGCAAGAATATTAGCAAAAATCAACCTGAAAAAATGAAATTTGAATTTTTGGGTTACCAGGCCTTAATTTGTTTATGAAAACTTACATCAGCAAGACAAAGAAAAAAATTAAAGTTAATAATGAACTTGTGAATGTTATTTCTTTTCAATAGCATATACCAACATAAATCATGTAAATGAAATGAACAATGCCTCTTCAATTAAATAGCATCAATGTGAATTAAATACCCATTTCAAATGATTTACCTCTTGATAAGAAGTGGAAATTTTCACTAATTGAACATACACAATTAATATAACTTGGTTTTAAAATGTAGAAAGTAAAAATATACTTATCCCAATCTCAAAGGATTTTATAAAGACCAAATGGCAGCAAGAGGTGGATCAGTTTTCTTAAATTATAAATAAATTTAAAATACGCATTTTACTAAATTTCATTTATAAGTAAACTTCACCTTTATAAACTGATTTTGGCTACCTTTCATTTTTTTAAGAATAATAAGTGTTTATTTACAAACATTTATTATCTTTATTAATGACTTACTCTTACTTTGAATGGCAAGAATAATTAAATTATAATAGAACTAAATTACAACTTACATAATTCAAATGAGATATGCTGGTACTAACACAACACGAAACTAATTTTACTATTAAATGATGCTTTAAAATTATACTGTTGTGTGGTTCTCTGCTTCTCTAAGTAATATGTTAAAGTACAGTTTTCTCTCACTAACTGTGTTTTTTGCAGATCAAATATTTTAAGTCAAAATATTTAGGCCAATACTGGAAAGATATAGGAATAACTGGCATGCCATCAGTAGAAAAATACTTTCTCAAATTAATTCTCCTACCATGAGAATAGACTTCGTAGACATTAAAGTGATTCACTATTAAGATTAAATAGTGTTAAAGGTATTTTTACACTCTGTTTGAAACACTTTGATTTTCCTGTTTATGTGACCTTAGAAGTGGAACTTCTGGTATTACAAACCATAAAATTGCTAGCAGACTGTAATACTATAATCAAAGAAAAAGCCATAAACCAGAAATGTTTTACACACATAACTTTTTTTCAATCACTTTTCTGATTAAATTTGTCCATCTTTGCACCATTATAAATTTTCTAAGTGGAAAATGTCACAATATAGAGCACAATAAAAGATAAAGTTTTATATTCAAAACACAGTCTCCAAAAACTTATCATCATAATAACATTTTCTTCCAAAGCAAGCAAATAAAGGCATTAAAAATTATCCAATTATCTAACAATCTTACACCAGTAAGTCTGTTATTTGAAAATGTAGTGATTAAGAAGTTAAAACCTCTTGATGACAAATATGCATTATGCATTTAAAGTTGGGGAACTTTAAGTCGTTTAATATTCTGTCTGCTATAACTGAAATAAAGCATGATAATCTTTTACTACCTATGTGGAAAGAGAGCACAATGGCATTTTGGGGAGCTTCTTTCTGTCTTTTTTTTTTTTTTCTCTCCTCAAAGATAACGTTTATCCTCGCTTGGTTGTTCTCTGCTAAGCTTAGAGATTCTCTTTAACTGTCTCCTGACTTGTGATTGCTGAAGGAAGTAGAACTATTGTCTGGCCTTTTTCATGCTGAGGAGGAAGGCGCAGTGAAATGTGTTGAATTATCCAGATGCCTGAAAAGACTGCAATGAAAGCTTGGAACAACCTAAACAACAGGGCTAACACTCACTGTAAAAGGGAATCTTTCAACAGATGCAGCCTAGAGAGGACATCTACTTTAAAAATGAAAGAGATTTTATTTTTTCAAAACAAATGTAATCTAGCTTACTTTTGAAATTTTTGAAAGGGTGTCTAAGTCAACAGGAAGACTAATGATTTAAAAATCAAAGATGGAAAAACAGTTTTATTATTTAAAATCATATAATTTATGACCCTACTTGGACCTCTGCATGTATTTTTATTCTTTCAGAAAAGAGTGAGCTGTCCATATCATCCCACACTTTTTAAAGCCCTAATGAATTTTACTACTTGAAACGTTACTCCCTAAACTTAAAAAAAAAAATGATTAACATCCCTAAGACAAACGGCTCCTTTATAGCTTTTAGTGACTCCATTTCTATAGCTGCTACTTATTAAAGCATCTCTAAGAATTAAAACAGTTGATGTGCTAGTAGATAAAAGCAGGAAGAAAATGTAAAAGTTATGATTCAAGTATGGGTTACATATTTGTGAAAATGTTTAGATATCAATTGATAAACTTGCTGAACTAAACATTATTCTAGGATGTGTTTTAAGTATTTAAGAACTCAAGGTTAAAGAAGTAAACATGATATGTTGGTATGTATTATAAAAAATACTGTACTGCAGCATGTTAAGCCTTTTTATGTTTTTTATAATTAATTAACTAGACCAAAGTTCAGTGTTTCCTTGGAGGATATCAAGGCTAATAAACAAAGCCATTTTAAATATAGAATCTGCTTGTTGATTTTGGAGAACCAGCAAGACAAATAATCCTAGTGCATATCTAGGGTTAAATTATATTTTTAGAATGTAATATTTGACTAATCTGTAAAGCCTTCCATAGTTATTTCATTTGCAATTTTGCTTTAAAGACCATTTAAACAGAAACGTGGAAACCACTAGATCTTGATGAACAAACAGTAGTATGTATCTTCTTTAGAGTAAGATACACACCTTGCAGATGTGAACTGCCTTCAGACCCAATCATACTACTTTAGGCTTTCTTTAATTTGATCTGAAATAATTGTTTTCTCTTTGCACGTTTTAGTCAGTTTTTGTTGGTGTTTTGCAATTGTTAGAAATATATTCATTCTTCTGACATATTTATTAGTGTTTCCTGGATGTTTTATATTTTGTTAGTTACTAGATGTAGTGATAACCTTATATTTATTGCTTCAACCAAATCGCTTTTTAAAATTAAATGTGTCTAAGGATAATCAATAAACTGGAAATTGAATAGACTCCATCAGTTTGGTTAATCATCTAACAAAAGCAAGATCCAATTTTTATTTGCTGTATTAGTTGGAGTCTTTGTTGTCCCACTCAACTAATTACCCCTCTTCATTAAGCTTCAAAAGGCTTTTCTCTAAATAGTAGTTTATAACATCTTTAAAATCTGGAGTAGAGGGAGTCATACATTTACTTGCTTTTTACATCTGTGTCAGAAATTTCAATAAAAGTTGAGAGGATTCATTTTATATTTTTGCTCCTAAACAAAGTGTCCTATTTATCCTTGTTTTGGTGCACAGTCCCTTGGTTTCCTGCAATTTCAACTATTTCATTTACAATTCAAACTCACCATTCTTAAACTAATCTCTATATTTGATTAATCCCTGCATGCACACTGCATGTTTCTTAAATTCCGGTATTGCCAGTTTACATAAAAGTCTTGATGTTTAAGACCTAAAGTTCTTAGCAAATTAAGTCTAAAATTAATGTTGTTGACTTTTAACACTACCACATGTTTGCAGCTACAGATCTAGCATTTGACAGATAAGCACAATTTGTGAAAAGAATCCCAAATTCCAATTTTTCTTTCATTTTACCTGTCTCCTGGTCAAGTTCTTCTGTTCTTCCAATGCTAAATTTGTGAGGAAATTCTGGACATAACAGCATTAAACCTGGAAATGACTTAGCAGGATATCTTTTAAAGAACTGTTTGAGCCAAGATTTTACATTTGGCAAAGTCCTTAGTGGACACTTAACCTAATCACTTCATTTTATAGATGAGAAAATTGAGGCTCCCCAAAACTACTTGCCTAAATTGCCTTCTCTAACTGTCATAGAGCCAGGATAAAGCACATCACTATTATGGTCAATATTAAAAGAAAATTTAGATAGTCCTTGACTTATTTTCAAGCTCGATTTTCCCGTAGGACTGTTGTGAAGATTAAATGAGATAATATATAAATGTTACAGAGTGACCACAATGCCTGGCACTTCAGAATGCTTAATATTCTTTCTCCTTTTCTCTTTTTTACTGATGTCCTATGCCTATTTCTTATTCCAAGTTTCCCACTTCCTACTGCCAAGATTTGGGGCACCGGCAGTGCAAGCAAGGCACAGAGAGACGGTTTGGGGAGAAAATTTAACAATCTAGTCATTATCACTATTTAACTACAGTCTGATTATACCAGCTGAAAAGGCATACAAACTGCCATCCTCCTACTCAAGTGTTCTGAGAAACCTGGCTGTCGCACAGGAAAAACTTGCTTGATTTTTCACCCTTCACACCTCCACTCCAGATTGAGATTTCAAATCACAATAACAAATAATGAACATTTGACCATCATAATGCAATTTTATGTTCACATTCATAATCCGCACGTTGAAAATGTCCTCACATGTCAATTGTTTCTTAGATTTTTTTCAACTATATAGTTAAGCAGGAGAAACACAACTCATTTTCTGATGCCTTTATATGTACTAAGTTGACATTAAAAGAGCTGTTAATATTGTATAAACGGTTATACCATCTGTGTTATAATTCTGCCTCATCAGGTTTTATGGAATGCCCCCCTCCACTTCCTTCATTCCACCAGGCATGTCATCAAAGGAGAATAAATTAAGTATTGTGTCAGAAAATGTGGTCTACTTTCTAAAAGGCATCTATCTCTAGCTTTCAGAAATGCCTTTTGGAATGAGCAATGTGGAAACAGTGTCCCCATTGTTGTTTAGGAATGTCATGAATTGGATCCCCACCCCAGCCTTTTATGGGGAAAAAGAATAAAAATCGTTCATCTGAGTTTAAAATTATAATATTTTATAGCATATGCTAACATGCTAATGAGGTGAGGTATTATCACATCTTTGTTGAGGCCATTATGGATAATTGAGCTTTGTCATCCACCCAACTAGATTGTAAATTCTGTGATGCAGGAGAGAACTTCAACTCTGTAGTTTTATGAGACCCCTTTCAGAGTGTGTTGACACATCCATTGTTGGTCTAGTGACTAGGTTGAATATTTGTATTGAGGGATATCAGAAATGCCAGCTCCTTTCCACTTTGTAAATTCTACTTCAACATTGAATATTTACTAACTACCAGGAACCATATAAAAAGTACTAGATAGCATTAGCAATTCTTTAACATTGTCTAAAAATATGTAACTGAGAGATCATGAATTGGATCTCCTGGTAAATAAAGATAACTCCGGTGAGTTTTTTTTATAAAGACCTAGACAGCTCAAAGAGAAGTTAGTTCCTTTTGGTGATTTGGAATAGAAATGGGTAGGGGAAGATTAAAGGAAGCCAGTTCAAAGTATTAGAGAGAGGTTTTTGCATGTCAAAGGGAGGGAAGAGTTGAGAATTTAAGAAGACTGAGGTGGGAAATTTGGGCCTTTCCCTTCCCACTGACTGCTCCAACCTCTGTCTCCCAAAATCTGGCATGATGTCCAAAGGGACTTGGAGTGAATCTGGAGACCTCAGCCTGAGTCTGTGCTGTGTCACTAACTAGCTGACTGACATTTAAGCAAATCACTTACTAGATTACCTCTGAGGTCTCTTCCCAGTTCATAAATCTTTGCTCTTTATCTCATTCCCCCTCCTTTTTGTTCCTCCTTCCCCCACCCCCCACCCCTTCTTCCTGGTCTTCCTTTTAACGGGCAATAATAGTAGTAATGAATTAGTTACCTAGAGAGAGAACTGAGATGGTGTGTGGAGAATTAATGGAGACTTTGGCTTTTCATCTGTGTCATGAGCTTTTTCCTTTATCTCCGTGCATTTTCTTTATTAATCACCTAAATTATAATTTCTCATAAATTTAAGGCGCTTATTTAAGTAGTTAGTAAACAGTCAAAATATTTCTTTTTTGTGGCTATAAATGTTAACACAAAACATTTGGCCACAGAGAGTACAGTCAATCAGAAATCAATGTGAAATTATTCCACATAGACCTACTATACAGAAAAAATCCACAAGGATGAGCATGGGAGCCCATGGCCTGGGTTTCCCTTTACCTCATTATCTGTGCCATCAGTAAGGGTTTGCTTTCATGTAAGCCAGCAGAAAGATTCTGAGAACCTCTTTGACTATGATTGTGTCCAAAGTAGATTAATAGTTACCTCACGACACAAACACGTGACAAAGATTTGGACAAATCAGTAGTCTCTAGTTTTCTCTACTCTCGTCTTTTAAGGATCATTTTGAGTCACACCTCCCACAAGAAGTTGTCCATGCTAAGTCCAGCACATGGTAATTTCTGCCTTCTCTGAACTACCATTGTACTTGAGTTCCATTCTGCTTCAGCTGTGCTCTTGGATATGTAGAAAGAGAATAATGAATTGTGGCCTCTGTTTTAGTGCTCGACAGTTTTTAATCACATCAATATGCACATGTTATTTTGCTTGAAATTCACTTGAAATCTGTGAGGTAGATGCTGGAGTTTATCTTTATTTTACAAGGGCAGAAAATGGGGCCTACAGAAGTTGAGTGAGCAACTCAAGTCTCCACCTACCTTGTTCAATCTGTTTCTTCTCAGCAATCCCAAATGCCACAATTCCATGCAACCTCTGCCCCCACAATTACTTTGTATTCAAGAATTCTGCTCCTGACTCCCACTGGGCCTCTAAAAATGAATTTAGCTGTTATCACTACTCTATCAGTTCCTTAAACAAGGAATACCTGTACGTTCTTATTCATCAGCCGAGTAGTTTGGGTAGATTTTTTTACATAAACTCAAAACAAATTTAACAATTCAGACCTCTCAACCTGCAAGACATTCTAGGCAAATGGGATTAATCATCTGTAACATTAACTGAGTGCTTACTATGTGCCAGACACTATACTAAATACTTTATTTAAATATCTCCCATTATGGCCCTATTAGATAGGTCATTATTAGTGTTACCCTTCTGTTCTAGATGACACAGAGGCTGTGAAAGGTTAGATCATTTGACTGATATGGCACAGTTAGCATATGGTGGATTCTGTGCTCAAAGCCAGGCTGGCCTGTCACTCAACACTGTTTTAGAAACTTTTCTTCTCACCACAAAGGAGACACAGCAAAGCCATGGGGGGAACATTTGGATTAGTAAGAAAAACCCGGTGCTGGTGAATGTGACTTTCCTCAGAGGTTCTAAGGGAAGGTTCTAAGGCAATAGAACATTTTAGGACAGAGTCTCTTGGTGGTTTAACTCCCAATGAGAGACTACTGGGTAAAGAGTTGAAGCACTGGGACAGTTGACGCATTTAACACTTCAGAGATTGACTGTCCAACAGAAAGGTAATACACTTAGCACATGTTATTTTATTTTATTTTATTGAGTTGGAGTCCCACTCTGTCACCAAGGTTGGAGTGAGTGGCACACTCACGGCCATCCCAGTGTCGACCTGCTGGGCTCTGGCAATCCTTCCGCCTCAGCCTTCCAAGTAGCAGGAACTACAGGCGCACGCTACCATACTCGGCTAATTTTTGATTTATTGTAGAGATGAGGTCTCACCAAGTTGCCCGGGCTGGTCTTGAATCTGCGCACTCAGGCAATCCACTCATCTCGGCCTCCCAAAGTGCTGGGATTACAGGCTGAGCCATCGAGCCTGGCCAGCACGTATAATTTTAAATTTTCTTGTAGTCACTTAAAAAAGGAGCTGGGCTCGGTGGCTCAGCCTGTAATCCCATGCCTTTAGGAGGTTGAGGTGAGTGGATTGCCTGAGCCTGCGGGTTCGAGACCTGCCTGGACAGTGAGACCTCATCCCTACAATAAATCAAAAAATCAGCCGGGCGTGGTACCGCATGCCTGTAATTCTGGCTACTTGGAAGGCTGAGGCAGAAGGATTGCTGGAGCCCAGC
>NW_007232221.1:0-38899 GCF_000164805.1 Carlito syrichta | reverse complement strand
CCCCAACCAAAAAAAAAAAAAAAAAAAAGGTAAAAAGAAACAGGTTAAATTAATTTCAATAGAGTATTTTATTTAACCCAATGTATCAAAAATGTACTCATTTGCATATGTAATCCGTATTAAAATTTATTAATGAGACATTTTCCCTTTTTTGGTGCCATGCCTTTAAGATCCAATGTGCATCTTCACTTATAGCATGTTTAGTGTCAGACTAAATGCATTTCAAGTGCTCAGTCGCATATGTGGCTAGTGACAACCATATTGGACAGTACAGGATTTTTGCTTCTTCCGGCACTAGCCACTTCTATTAATAGTACCAGCTCCTCTGTCTCCTTTTTTATTCATCATCTGCAGTATGACTGTTAGCTGTTAATATTGCTCTGCCTATGTTTCCAGGCTGTAAAGGGTTTACTCTATATTCATCTCATAGTAACAGCTAACATTTATTGAGTGGGTATTATGTGCCAGGCATGCTTCTAAATGCTTTAGCTTTATATACATGAAATCATAAAATCCTCACAACAACCCTATAAGCTAAACTTTGTACCACCTCCCCATTTTACAATTGAGGAAATTAAGGCTATTTAACTGTCCAAAATCACACAAGGATCAAGTGGAGGGACCATGATTCCAACATCACAAGCTTAACCACCCTTCCACTCTACCCCACCCTCAACCCACCATGTTTTAGAACCAGGACCTCAGAAACTGGCTAAGTTGCATTTCATTTGAGTCAATGACAAAGATACAACCTGGTCTCAGTTCCTTCTAGGTCCTCCAGATCTGTGAGAAATTTGACCACAATTGCTTTCCTTTTCTGTGGCAGTTGCCCATAGTAACTAGTACATAGCAAATATATAGGGTTTGTGTATATCTGTGTGGGTCTGTACCTACCACGTGCGCATGTGCATGAACAAGATCCAACTACAGACAGTGTTCATAAAGACTATAGAATTGTAAAGCTGGAAGGGCTCTTAAAGACCATCTCATCAAAAAAAGTGCAGCAGCCTGAGGCCAGGGGTTGGAGACCAGTCTGGGCAACTTACTGAGACTTGGTCTCTACAATATATCAAGAAATTAGCTGGGCATGGTAGCACATGCCTGTACTTTGGGCTACCTGAAAGGCTGAGACAGAAAGATCGCCAGAGCCCAGCAGGTTGACGCTAAAGTGGCCGTGAGCATGCCACTGCACTCCAGCCTGGGTGACAGAGTGAGACTCTGACAAGAAAGAGAGAGAGAGAGCAGCTGGCCGGGTGCGGTGACTCAGGCCTGTAATCCCAGCACTTTGGGAGGCCAAGGTGAGAGGGTTTGAGATCAGCCTGGGCAACTTGGCGAGACCTTGTCTGTACAATAAATCAAAAAATTTAGCCAGGCATGGTAGCGCGCGCCTGTAGTTCCAGCTACTTGAAAGGCTGAGGCAGAAGGATCACCTGAACACAGCAGGTTGAGGCTGCATTAGCTGAGTGTATCACTACACTCCAGCCTGAGTGGCAGAGTGGGACTCCAACTCAAAACAAACAAACAAACAAAAATGCAGCGCAGCACATCCAGGAGACTTGCTCAGAGTTACACAGCTAAGCTAGAACCCAGATAATTTGGCATTAAGTAACCTAATATCTACTAAATAATTCTCATGCATAGGGCTTCCTACTTGAAATGTGGGAGCTAAAACAGTGTAGCAAGTCTATTCTCACTAATATACACTCTATCAAATGTTTATCCTTTCTACCAGAATACCACTTTTATTATGCCAGCATTTACAAGACATTTTACGCTTTTTAGAAGTTTAAAATTGGAGAACTCTAAGTTAAAGTGAATTCCTCCTGCCTTACCTTGTCCACACCTATGGATAAGCATTTGTGTTGCTTCACCAGGCCAAGGACATATTACGGTTTTTGAGGGCTAAGATACCATTATACACTCAAATGCTCTACTGCCCTGATCCTGAGCCCTTAATAAACATGTAATTAACAAAATTGAAATTGTACAATTATCAGTACGAAGAAGTTTGACTTAGCCCTTTCATTTTATAGACTTAGTTTTCTAAATCATGTTAAAATACACTCCTAGAGAAATAATTGTTATCAGCTTGACCTTTAGGATTAGTGCTGGTCACCATTTCAGCCAAAGGGACAGCAGTAACATCTCACAAAGATTCTTTCTTTCAGCAGTAAACTAGCCACCACTCTTTCCTCGGATCCTTCTGTTTCAAAGTAGAGAACTTGAGTATAGTTGAAATGTTGAAATGTTTCCCACTTAAGTACAAAACACACTTGATTACTTATTTAAAACACACACACACACGCACACACACACACACACACACACACACACACACACACACACACACACGGCTTTTATATATTATGTTTCAAAGTGGAGATGTCTGTGAAACTTGAGCACTGACACACAACCTCAACCTGACTTTCTAAAAGTGATCAGAAAACTGGTCTTCTAATAAGCATGACCAGAGCCCAGTCTTTAATGATTTTTTTGCCAGCTTTCATAATTTATTCTAAATCATCTTAAAATAGTTTACATTAAATAAGTCCTAAGTAGGAAGGAGGATGTTACTCATTGTTGGATGAAGACTGAAAGACTACAAAGCTAGTCTCAGTGCAGAAAAGTGACTCAGTAATGACAGTTTAATTCTCAGGAGCTGTTAACAGAACTTTAAAAAGAAAATTATATATTACTGAATTATTTGTAAAAACCATGAGAAAAACACTTTAGAAACTATGGGGAATTAGTTTTGTTCTTGTTTTTGTGAATAAAGTGCTAAGTACAAAAACAAATGGATTAACACTGAGCAAGTCTTCTGTTTTTTGTTTATTGCTCTTTGAGTTCCTTTAGTAACCCATTGTAAGAGCCCTGGGGCACACCTTCAGAATACACGAATAATGTCAGTAATAACCAATACAGCCTGCTATGGAAAATACTCTGTTTTCAAAACCACAGGTTAGTTCCTGGAAGTCAGCCGGTCACAGAAAGGATGTGGTATACCAGCAAGTTTAAATAGCTTGTGCAACAAAGGGAAGAGAGATCTGTTGACTTCTGCCTCCTTGAGAGTTGAAATTGGAAAGAACAATACTTAAAATGGCTCATTCAGAAAGTGTCAAGATGAGGAATTCATCACATTTTGAAAAACTTAACTAATCACTTTTAGGAAATCAGGTGAGAAAGGAATTAATGTGTTAGGATACTGATAGATGAAAATAACTGTTAACTTCAGATTCAACTAATGAACTTGGTTCATTTTGGTTGCTGCATGAAGAACATTGGCGTCACTTTTAAACTTAGCCCCCAAATCCTATTTCTCATTGCTGTAAACAGAAAAAGTCACAGTAGTTCACCTGGCTCTAAAGTTCCATGCAGTTGTTGAGCTTCGTAGTCTAGTAAGTTCCACAAAATAAACTCATCGCAGGCGCAGGAAAAGCAGCTCTTTTGAAAATACCTTGTGATCAGGCTTTAGGTCACGACCTGGGTCTTGAGAAACTTGAGTTAGTAGATGTTAGTTTTTCTTAGCTCTTTGTTTACCCTGGACTTAGACATTTTGTATTATTAAAAACCTGTGGCTTATGAGGACATTCTATTTATCTTTCCAGGCTTTTTTGATGGAAATGCCTGGATTTTCTTGGAAACAGGGATTTTATTGTGGATTCCTGGTGCCCCTTGGAGAGGCTTATTTTTCTGGACAATAGTTTTCCTTAGTGTCACTACTCTTTTCATCTCCGAATAGTCACAAGCTCCCAAGGTCGAGAAAAGTGCATCCTTTTGTTCTAATGAATCTGAAATTCCATTTTTAAAAGTTTGCAAAAGGGACTCTTGATTAATAACTTAAGGCATATCTCTATTGCATGAAGTATCCAGAGGGGTTAGCCTTCAAGACACTTGGAGAAAAAGAAAATTCAACTCAGATAAACTCGAAGAATTTAGCGGCACTGTTCCTACTTGGATTTTTACCACTTGAGAGTTTTATTCTGCATGATTTAAAGCTTGTTGTATAACATAAGCATGCATGCTTGTCTTTGTTAAAAGAATAGGACCCGGTGAACTTTGCATAAAGAAGTAATTATCATTGCCTCTGACTATAAGTGGAATTCTCTGGGTGTGAAAAGTTCTGTTGCTCCAGTCTATATCTCATCCTTGTGGCATGAACATTAAAATGCCCTGTGCATTTGTGCTGTATTGGTGTCTGTTATTTTAATCAATAACTCAGTATTTCAAGGAGAAGCTAATAACCACCTTTTGGTAAATGCTGCACCACTAGCCACACATAGCAATTTTAATTTTAAATTGTAACTAATGACAAATAGCATAAAAAATTCAGTTTCTCAGTTTCACCAGCCACATTTCAAATGTTCAATAGCCACATTTGCCTAATGGCTTCTGTATCAGGCAGTGAAGATATAGAATATTTTCATCAATGCAGAAAATTTTATTGGGCAGCACTGCTTCAAAGGATATGTATTCTTTGAAATGAACCTTATTATCTAGCAGCAGAAAACTCTGATTGTTGCTGTAGCTTAATGTCCAAAGAATCTCAGCTTTCCAAGATGATGAATATCTTTTCTCCCCGATCACAATGTGAAGAAATTAACCGAGACTATGAATTTAATGCAATTATTAAGAATTATGAAAGTTTCCCTCAAGAGTTGTTTGTTATTCTAAATTGTAATTTTTAAAAAATCCTCTGTGCCTCAGTGCAATTTAGCTTTGATTAAGCAAAAAACAAAACAAAACAAGACAAAAAACAAATGTGGTTTTCTCTATTTTATTTCCCAACCAGGATATGTGGAACACTATGGAAACTGTTTTTGGCTGGCATTTATTAAATGTACATAAAATTGTCATTGAAGATTGCTAAGAAAAGATATAATGGGGACACATTGTAGTGACTAATATTCAAAAGATCCATTTGCAACTTTTTTTTTTTTTGAGTTGGAGTCTCACTCTGTCACCCAGACTGGAGTGCAGTGACACGCTCCCAGCCATCACAGCCTTGACCCGCTGGGCTCCGGCGATCCTTCCACCTCAGCCTTCCAAGTAGCTGGAACTACAGGTACTCGCTACCACGCCCGGCTAATTTTTTTTTTTTTTTTTATTGTAGAGATGAGGTCTCACCAAGTTGCCCAGGCGGGTCTCGAACCCACGGGCTCAGGCAATTCACTCACCTCAGCCCCCCAAAACGCTGGAATTACAGGCTGAGTCACCGAGCCCGGCCATTTGCTACTATTAAAAAAAATTTTTCTGACCTTGTTTTGTTTTGTTTTGTTTGAGTCAGAGTCTCACTCTGTCACCCAGGCTGGAGTGCAGTGGCATGATCCTGTCTCACTGCAGCCTTGACCTCCTGGGCTCAAGTGATCCTTCTGCCTCAGCCTCCTTAATAGCTGGAACTACAAACCTGCACCATCACACCCTGCTAAATTTTTGTAGAGACGAGGTCTCACCATGTTGTCCAGGCTGGTCTCAAACTCTTGAGCTCAAGAGATCCTTCAGTCTTGGCCTCACAAAGTGCTGGCATTACAGGCGTGAACCACCACGTCTAGCCTGGCCTTTTACTTTTTACGGTAACAATTATTTTCTCTTAACCTTTCAAAATGATGTGTCCTATAAACACCTATGCTAACTAGGTTTGCTTTCTATGCTTCCTAGGCTTGCGGGTCCTTCCACTTCTCCTAGGTCTTTTACCTACTCCACAGTCCAAACAACTTTCTCAGAATTCCCTAGGTCCTGTATTTTCTTCATCTCTAGCCTTTGCTTGTGCTCTTCCTGTCATCTAGAATCTTATCCCCATCGGATAAGCCTGAGACATCCATTTTCGAGGCCCATTTGAATTGCCCTCGCCTGTTGTAGCTGAGGTGACCTCTTCCTCCTCTAAATTTTAACTACATTATGATTAAGTGTCTCACCTTCCTTACGGGACTGTAAGTTCATTGGCACAAAGACCTTAGTCTTAGTCCATTATTGGATCCCTCCGCATGCTTGGCACAGAGATAATGTTTAAGACATGGGTGTCACCTGGGCCCGGTAGCTCAGCCTGTAATCCCAGTGCTTTGGGAGGCCGAGGTAAGTGGATTGCCTGAGCCTGCGGGTTCGAGACCCGCCCGGGAACTTGGCGAGACCTCATCTCTACAATAAATCAAAAATTAGCCGGGCGTGGTAGCGCACGCCTGTAGTTCCAGCCACTTGGAAGGCTGAGGCGGAAGGATTGCTGGAGCCCAGCGGATCGAGACTGTGGTGGCTGGGAGCGTGCCACTGCACTCCAGTCTGGGCAACTGAGTGAGACTCCAACTCAAAAAAAAAAAAAAAAAAAAAAAAGGCATGGGTGTCAAAATGAGGAAATTCTACCAATTTTCTAAATATATGTACAATAGTTTTTGAGTTGCATCTGCTCTGACAAATCAAGGGCAGTAGCATTCCACACATGCCTTTATGTTAAGTTGTAACAAATATTTTCCAATGACAACTCATTTTGGCTTATATAGATAATTTGTAGTATTGCAATAGTTATAGATACATTGACCTACAGTGTTGCACTCATGTAAGCTAAGAACAAAAAACTTGGGCTGCAGCACAATGAAATCTGGTTCTAGTCAAATGTAAATTGTATTAGCACTTGACAAGGCAACATTGTTCATGTATCAGATTGGTAAAGACTTGATAAAACAGCGTGGATGTCAGAAAACAGAAACATTTATTTCAGGTGGGAATGTAAGTTAGTACAATTTCTGTGGAAGGCAATTTGGTAATACCTATCAAAATAAAAAATGGGGCTGGACTCGGTGGCCCAGCCTGTAAACCCAGCACTTTGGGAGACCGAGGCAAGTGGATTGCCTGAACCCTCGGGTTCGAGACTCGCCCCAGCAACTTGGCAAGACTTTGTCTCTACAATAAATAAATACATAAATTAACCAGGCTTGGTAGCACGCACCTGTAGTTCCCGCTAGGCTACATGGAAGGTTGAAGGGTCGAGGCTGCGGTGGCCATGGTCGTGCCACTGCACTCCAGTCTGGGAGACAGAGTGAGACTCCAACTAAAAAAAAAAAAGAAAATGGAATAAGAAATTTTACTTAAATTTTATCCTATAATCACACTCATACCTATACACAAGAATGCCCATGATCTCCTGAACAAAGTACACAACACCATCTAGGAAGTATTCTCTCTCTTTTTTTTTTATTTAGTTGTAGTGATGGGGTCTTGCTATATTGCCCAGGCTATTCTAGATCTCCTGGCCTCAAGCAATCCTCCCACATCGGCCTTCCAAAGTACTGGAACTACAGGCATGAACCACCATACTCAGTCAGAAATATTCTTAACAAAGCTTTAAACCCGAATCTGATGAAGTCTTCTGATCAAACCACCAGTTTGCAGGAAATACAGGGAAGAAAAGAGAACATGTTAAACAACACCATGCAATGAAGTCAGTAAAAACAGTTTTGTCAACAGATAAATTTCAAGGAAAAAAAGGAAAAGGGAAATTATAAATTAAAAGAGAAAAGAGGCATATCAGTCTAATGCAATGTGTGGACTTTATTTGAATTCTGATTTTAATATGCCAGCTCTAAACAAAAGTCCATAAGGCAAATTCAAACACAGGATGTTATTGATATCAATAAATTATTTTAAACTTTTTGAGTATGATAATGGTATGTATTTTTTTTTAAATTCCTGTGATAGACATGTAATCAAATATTTATGAAAGAAATTTGCCTCAAAATAATCTGGCAGAGAAAGTGGAGTTGAAGCAACTTTGCCTGTGAGTTAGTTGGTTATTGTTAAAGTTGTGCTATTTTCTCTACTTTTGCACATATTTTACACTATCCTTTTTAAAGGGGGAAGGAGAGATGTTGTTAGTAATCCTTGTCATAGGTAAGAAGCATACACACAACACATACATAAATTAATATTAACATGTGGCCACACAGTGGAAAACTATGATATTGTCAAAAAGGGCTGTGTGTGTGTGTGTGTGTGTGTGTGTGTGTGTGTGTGTGTGTGTGTGTTTTACCTCCTGATATGGAACATCCTCCAAGATAGAGCAAGTGAAAAATAATGTAGGACAATATGAATAATATGCTTCCATTTATGTAAAAAGGGAGGACAATTATACACATATGTACATGTATTTATATAGGTTATTTCTAAAAATGTTCCCAAGAAATTGCTATGACTGGTTGCCCCTGGAGAAGGGTTGAGTGTTGCAGGAGAATGGAGGAAGGAGGGGCATTAACTACTTTTCTATTTTTTTTTTGAGTTGGAGTCTCACTGTGTCACCCAGACTGGAGGGCAGTGGCACACTCCCGGCCACCGCAGCCTCAACCTGCTGGGCTCCGGCGATCCTTTCGTCTCAGCCTTCCAAGTAGCTGGAACTACAGGTGCGCACTACCACTCCCAGCTAATTTTTAAAAATTTATTGTAGAGATGAGGTCTCGCCAAGTTGCCCAAGTGGGTCTCGAACCCGCAGGCTCAGGCAATCCACTCACCTCAGCCTCCCAAAGCGAGGGATTACAGGCTGAGCCACCGAGTCCAGCTAACTACTTTTCTAATTAAAAAATACATTTTATTTGATTAACACTTTAAAATATAACCCACACTAGTAATTACGAATTGAGCTTCTTCAGAAGCTGAGCTGATGCTATGTGGCCCACACTTTCAACTTTTCATTCAAACTTTCGTTAAGTGTAGTTGGTATATTCATTACCAACAGCTTAATCTTATTTTAGTTTTATTTTCCCTCATCAGTAATACTCCATGTGTATCGTCTCTGGGAGAAATACGCACTGTCTACACAACTCCACAGAAAGAGGACACCTGGAAACTCTGCCTGGTCCTTTTGTTAAGGACTTTCCTGGACCCTGCCTTATGGACCTGTTCCCCTGGTCTATTTTCATTTGTATTTTTTGCTGTAATAAACTTTAGCCATGAATGAAAAAAAACAAACAAACTGATCTTAAGTTGACGCACACTCACTGCCAAATAGATGCTAGAAAATCTTTTTGAGGACTGGTAAAAGTTTGGAGGTTAGAACACATTTTGAAATTATCTGCAAATTGGCAAGTATTAATGCTCTCCTTTGTGTCAAAGGAAATACATGCATTTCTCATTCACAAACGAGAGAAACATTCCCATTTGGAGATTCCCCAGAGGGACTTATGTTTATAACTAAACACATGTTTTCAAGGGATGCTAAGCTGCAGAGGAAATTCGACCCTCTGGAGCAGTGGCAGAGATAATCCAAAACAGCAGATAATCCAAACCTCATAATATTTTGTTTTTAAATGCACAATATTATTTTTAGGAGCCATCCATTTATGTTCTTAATTATGTTTTGCTGAGGATAACAGACATATTAAAGTGAATTTGTAGTCTCTGAGCACCCACCAACAGAAGGTGGTGGAAGACATGGGCCAGAAATGTGCTTTCTGGTAAACGAGATACTGATAATCTATACCTAGGTCAGGAGGTGGTGACTGTAGATTTTTATTTCACTTCCCAACACCATTTAGACGATCTGTCATTGCCTTCATATGACCTCCCCTCCAAAATCTTTCTGAGAGCATTCCATCTCATTTTCCTTCCAAATCAAAGTTTAAAATAACAATACCGATCTGTAAGAAGAGAAGAAATCATTAGCATCCTTTCTGTTTATAAAGTAAAAAGATTAGGGTATTTTTCAATTAATATGTTCCACATGGACAACTCCATTATTCCTGCCTAGTGAATGGTGAGTGTCCTATCCACTAATTCCTTCAGGTATACAGTTTAACAAGTAGGGCAGAAGCCTGAGGTAGACAGTGTAGAAAGCTGTAGATCACTGGTAATAAGGCATTGCTTTTTAAAAATGTGTTATTAGCGTGTATTGCAAAAGATGAAAGAATGAAATCCCCTTTCCTGACCACTGTCTGCCTGCAGTTGTGCTGGGCACTTCTAAATCAGTTACCTTGTTTCCTCCTCACAAAAACTCACTGAAAGGGGTGAGGGCGAGGAACAGCTGCATGGGACAGAGAAAGAAATGGTAAAATCCCCCAAATCTCTAGCTTGGCGGACTGGGTAGATGTGATGCCTTTAACAGAGATGGGGAACACAGCAGGAGTTGCAGATTTGGGCGAAAGTTAGGAAGAGTTAGTGAGTTCCATTTTCCACAGGATAATTGGTGGGTCAGTAGGTCCTGACGGGTCACATGGTGCACGGTGGGTCATAACCTTTTAGCCAGTGAAAGAAACAAGCCATCCTTTCTATCCCTCTGAAAATCTTAATTCCCACCATATGTTTTACTGCCCGTGGCACATTACAGATCATTGGTCTATTTCTTAAATGACAGAAAACCGTATTTCTATTGTTCTTGTCTTTATACATTTAACACATATATTAGCAGTAGAAAAGTTTTATTTTTTTAAAGTGCAAGTAACTTGGAAATGTTTTTCACTTATTATGATACTGGGTTCCGTTAGAGTAGCATATATATTCATTCATTTCTAACTCACTTTCACAAAGTTCTTCTTTAAAGAAATACTTTTTAAAAATCCAGAAAAAGACCTCAAAAAGTTCAACCTCACAGTTAAATAATGTACATTCAAACAGTATTATTCACCTTCCCGTGATGGCAAGGGTGTGGGGAAACCAATGGGCACTCTTTAAAGGATAATAGTGAGAATATAAATTCCTGCAACCTCCTTGGAGCCAAAGTCCATGCACTTCACTACTCTCTACCACTCTGCTTTCCTAGCTTTGTGACTTTCTCAAAGGCATTTCCCAAATGACTTTCTACAAATATATGCCCACAAATATAGTAAGCATTATTTAAGAATTTTCATTACAAATTAAAATATTAAACAGCTGAAAACAGCTTAAATACTTATGAACGAGTTACCAGTTAACTAAATTAAGATACATCAGGCAATGGAGTATCATGCAGCTGGTAAAAATAATAAAGGTGATCTATTTGTATTGGACTTTGTGTTTAACATGATCCCATTGGGACCCACACAAAACAGAAATTAAAAATCTTCTTCTCTCTCTACTTGTATATTGTAGAAAATTTGGTGACAAATTCACAAGAAACTATTAATGACAGTAACATTTAGGGGCAAGGTTAGCATGAAACAAGGGCAAAGGAAGACCTTTTTTTTCATCTTTTTTTAAACTGTACTCAATTGTTTAACTTTTTAAAAAATGCATCTAGCCGGGCTCGGTGGCTCAGCCTGTAATCCCAGCACTTTGGGAGGCTCAGATGAGTGGATTGCCTGAGCCCGCGGGTTCGAGACCCATCTGGGTAACTTGGTGAGACCTCATCTCTACAATAAATCAAAAATTAGCTGGGCATGGTAGCGCGCGCCTGTAGTTTCAGCTACTTGGAAGGCTGAGGCGGAAGGATCGCCGGAGCCCAGCAGGTTGAGGCCCGGCCACTGCACTCCAGTCTGGGTGACAGAGTGAGACTCTAACTAAAAAAAAAAAAAAAAGCATCTAAAACAATAGAAAAACAGACGCTGAAAAAGTTTTTTTGACATTAAAAATGTTAATATGTAACTTTTAAAAACTCTTGCCTCTCTTTTGATACATACAAGATGTCATGTCCCCCTTTAGTGCTAATTGAAATTTGAAAAGAAATATTGTTACTATACAACTCATGACACTGTGACAAATGACGTTGTGTTTTCAAAACACACACATGGTTCTTAGAGACTAATACTCTCTTATCCTACAGTCTCCCTTAAGGGACTCAGACTGTCCAGACTGTCCAGAATGTTCAGTATCCTTATTCTTATCTTTATACTTTTTAAACACCTTTGTTGAGGAGTAATTGACATAAAATGAACTGTGCATTTTAAATGTGTATTATTTCAAAATCAGTATGTCAAAGACAAATCTGCACTCCCATACTCATGACAGCATTCTTCACAATAGTCAAAGTATGGAATCGACCTAAGTGTCCATGAATGGATGAATCGATAAAGAAAATGTGGCATATATACACAATGGAATACTATTCAGCCTTACAAAAAGGACATTCTGTCATTTGCAACAACATGAATGAAGCTGGAGAACATTATATTACAGGAAATAAACCAGGCACAGAAACACAAACACCACATAATCTCATCTATATATGGAATCTAAAACAGCCAAACTCATAAAAGCAGAGAGTAGAATGGTAGTTACCAGGGGCTATGGGGGGTGTGGGAGAGGACTGAGAGATGTTGGTCAACGGATTAAAAAAAAATTCAGTTAGATAGGAGGAATAAGTTCAAGAGATCTATTATATAGCATAGTAACTATAGTTAATAACAATGTAGACATTGTATTCTTGAAAATTGCTAAAAGAATAGATTTTAAAGTGTTCTCACCACAAAAAAATGATAAGTATGTAAGGTAATGCATATGCTAATCAGCTTGAGTTCGCTATTCCACAATGTGTACATATTTTAAAACATCATGTTGTACACCATAAAGGCCTGTAATTTTTATTTGTTTTAAAAAGTGTATCATTTCATAATCATTGCCATATGTATATATCCATGAAACCATCACGACAATCAAGATAGTGAATATATGCATCGCCCCTAAAAATTTCCTCCTGCCTCTTGGTAGTTTTTCCCTCCTGCCCATTACATCCTCTGAAAACCTTTGACCTGCTTTATGTCACTGTAGATTACTTTGCATTTTTTAGAGTTTTTGTATGATTAGAATCATGTAGTATGCAGTCATTTTGTCTGGCTTTTTTCAGTCAGGATAATTATTTTGATCTTCATCTATGTTATTGTGTGTAATGAAAGTTTATTCCTTTTTGTTGCTGAACAGTATTTCATTGTGTAAATGTATCAGAATGGAAATATGAGTTGGTTTTAGGTTTTGGCTATTACAATAAAGTTGTTATGAATATCCATGTACAAGTCTTTCACAGCTCTTGGACAAATACCTAGGAATAGAATGACTGAATCATGTAGTAGGTGTATATTAAACTTTTGAAAGAACTACAAAATTGTTTTCCAAAGTGGTTGTACCATTTAACATTCCTACCAGCAGTGTACAGCAATTTTAGTTTTTTTTAAATGTTAGTTATTCTAGTGGTTGCACATTGACACTGTATTGTGGTTTTCATTTGTATTTTTATCTCTGCTTAATAGCATTGAGCATCTTTTCCACATTCTCATTTAACATCTAGTATTTATCTTCTTTGGTAAAGTGCCTGTTGCTTTTTTTTCTTAATTGGGTTGCTTGTCTTTTTATTAGCAAGCTGTAAGAGCTTTTTATATATTTGGTGTACAAGTTCTTTATTAGATGTAAGATTTGCCCTTATTTTTTCCCAGTCAATGCCTTGTAGTTGCTTTCTCTTAAACAGTGTCCTGACCAGGCTCAATGACTCAGCCTATAATCCCAGTACTTTGGGAAGGCAAGGCGAGTGGATTGCCTGAGCCTGTGGGTTCGAGACCAGCCCGGGCAACTTGGCGAGAACTCGTCTCTACAAGAAAAAAAAAAAGAAAGAAAGAAAGAAAAAAAAAAAAAGCCAGACGTGGTAATGCAAGCCTGTAGTTCCAGCTGGATCGCTGGAGCCCAGCAAGTCGGTGCTGGCATGGCCGTGAGTGTGTCACTACACTCCAGCCTGGGCAACAGAGTGAGACTTCAACTCAAAAAACAAAACAAAATAGTGTCCTTTGAGGAGCAGAAGTTTTAGATTTTGATAAAGTCCAATTTATAAGTTTGTTTTTTCATAGAGTGCTTTTGCTATTATAGCTAAGAAATCTGAACTAAGTCTAACTAATCTAAACTAAGTCTGAACTAATCAAATCTAAGTTCAAAAAGTTTTTCTCCAAAGTTTTTTCTAGAATTTTTAGTTTAGGACTATAGTTTAGACTAGGTCTGTGTCACACTTGGAGTTATTTTTTGTAGACAATGTAAAGTAGGGATAAAAGGTTTTTGCATAGGAATATTAAAATGTTTTCATAACATTTACTGTAAAGATCTTTTATCCACTGAATTGCATTTACACTTTGTAAAAAATCAGTTGTCCCTATATATGGAGTCTATTTGTGTGCCTATATTTTGTCACATTAATCTATTTGTCTTTATGTCAATGCCACACTTTATAATATGTCTTTAAATCAAGTAATGTTAGCCTTCCAATATATTTTTTTCAAACTTGTTTTTACTACTTTAGGTTCTTTGTATTTTCATATGAATTTCAGAATCAGCTTATCAATTTCTACAAAAAAAGTCTGCTGGGATTTGAATTGGAATGGTGTTGAACCTATAGATCAATTTGGGGAGATTTAACATCTTTGCTATGTTGAATCTTCTAATCCATGAACACAGTATATCTCCCCATCTATTCAAGTCACCTTTTATTTATGTCAATACTATATACAGATCATTCACATCTTTTGCCAGATTTATACCTATTTCATATTTTTCATTCTATTGTTAAAAATGTGTTTCTTATTTGAATTTCCCAGTGTTCATTACTAGTATATAGAAAAACAATTAATTTGGGGATATTATATTGAACCCTACAACCTTGCTAAGCTTACTTATTATTTCTAGTTTTTTTGGTCGATTACATAGGAGGATTTTCTTACAAAGATGATTATGTCTCATCTTTCTTCGCAATCAAATCTTTTGTTTCCTTTACTAGCTTTATTGCACTGATTAGAACCTCTAGTAATATGTAGACTGGAGAGAGTAGACATCCTTGCTTATTCTCAATCTCAGGGAAAAAGCGTTCAGTCTTTTGCCATTGAGTATGATAGCTGAAAATTTTTGTCAGCTATGGATGTTGGATTTTGTCAAATACTCTTTCTACATCTATTGCAGTAATCATATTTTTGTTTGTTAACATGCTGAATTATATTGATTGTTTTTTAAATGTTAATCCAATCTTGCAGCTCCAGAATAAACTCCACACAATAATGATGCGTATATCTTTTTTTCTAAAGTTATATTCAGGGGATACAAGTGCATACTTGTTAGAAGGGCGTATTGTGTACTGGTGGGGATTAGGCTTCAGGTGTCCCTGTTCCTAAAATAGTGAACATTGTACTTGATAGGTAGCTTCTGAACATATGTCCTCCCCGACCTTCCTCCCTCCTTCTAGTGTTCCCGCATCTATTATTTCCATCTTTATGTCTATTTTAATTTGATTTGCTAATATCTTATTAATAATTTTTGTAACTATGTTCATAAGAGGTTGTGGCCTGTAGTTTTCATTTCTTGTGACTCCTGTGCAAAGTTTTGGTATCATGTTAACATTGTCAGCCGGGCACGGTGGCTCAGGCTATAATCCCGCGCCTGGGAGGCCGAGATGAGTGAATTACCTGAGCCCGCGGATTCGAGACCCGCTTGGGCAAATTGGCGAGACCTTATCTCTACAATAAATAATTTTAAAAATTAGCCGTGCGTGGTAGCACACGCCTGTAGTTCCAGCTACTTGGAAAGCTGAGGCGGAAGGATCACCGGAGCCCAGCAGGTCGAGGCTGCGGTGGCCGGGAGTGTGCCACTGCACTCCAGTCTGGGTGACAGAGTGAGACTCCAACTCAAAAAAAAAAAAAGGAAAAAGAAAAAAGAAAATATTGTCTTCATAGAATGAATTGGGAGATATTCCAATTTCCTTATTTCCTAGATTTTGCATAGAATTAATATTTATGTCTTAAATGTTGAATAGGATTTGCCAATAATGTCATCTAGACTTGGAGTTTTCTTTGTGAGAAAATTTTCAATAACACTTTCAACTTATGTAATAGAGATCTATTCAAGTTATATATTTCTTCTTGAGTGAGTTTTAGCAGGTTGCTTCTTTCAAATAATTTGTTCATTTCACCTGTGTTGAATTTATAGGAATAAAGTCATTAATAATATATCCTTATTGTCCTTTTAATATCTGTAAGCTCTGTAGTGATATCATTTCTCTTATTTCATATTAGTAATTTGTGTTGTCTGTCTTTAGTTCCTGATCAGTCTTGTTGGAAGTTTATCAGTATTATCTATCTTCTCACAGAGCCAGTTTTCAATTTCATTGATTTTCTCTATTTTTAAAATATTTTCTATTTCACTGACTTCTACTTTGATCTTTATTATTTTCTAACTGCGTATCACACAGGTTAATGTTTTGTGTTTTCATTTGTTTCAAGACTTTAAAAGTCTTTTGAGTTCCACTTTGACCCATGTGTGATTTAGAAATGTGTTATTTAGTTCTCAGATATTTGAGGATTTTCCTGATGTATTTATGTTATTGATTTCTAATGCAGTTCCATTGTGGCCAGAGAACATACTTTGTTTGAATCCTTTTAAATTTATTAAGAGTTATTTTATGGCTTAGAGTATGTCTTATCTTGATCAATGTGTGTACTTAAAAAAAACATGCATTCTGCTGCTGGTAATGGAGTGCTCTGTAAACATTAATTAGGTCTAATTAGCTGATAGTGTTTCCCAAGTTTTCTATATCCTTAATGATTTTCTGTCTGTTTTTTCTACTAACTATTAAAAGAGTGGTGTCTTCAACTATAATTGTGGATTTGTCTATTTTTAATTGTAGTTCTATTAGCTTTTTTTTTTCCTTCATGTAATTTTAAGGTTTTGCTTCACATAATTTTAAGTTATGTTAGGCACGTAAATATTTAGGCTTTTACATCCTCTTGAAGAATTTACTCCTTCATCATTATGAGATGATGCTCCCTACCCCATAAGAAGTTTTATTCTGTAACCTACTTTGTCTGATAGTAATATAACTACTTCAGCTTTCTTTTGACTCATATTACCATAGCATATCTTCATACATGTAGTTTTAACATTAGTGTCTTTGTGTTTAAAGAGAATTTCTTAAAAACTATATGTAGTTGAATCTTGCCTTTTAATTGGGATGCTTTAGCCATTTATATTTAATGTGATTATTGATATGCTTAGGTTTAAGTTTACCTTCTTACATAATTATGTGTCTTCTATCTGTTTTGTATCTTCTTCCTTTTTCTGCCTTCTTTATTTTTATTGGAGTTGTAGAGTACAAGTGAGGATTTGCTACATAAGTAGGATGCATGCAAGTGAAGTTTGGGCTTCTAGCTGTCTCTCTCTCTCTCCCCTTGGCAGGAGACCAGGTACCCATTGTGTCACTACCTGCCTCCCTCCCTCCTTCTTCCCTCTCTCCCTCCCTTAGTAGTGTCCAGCATCTGCCAACCCCACCCCTGTGCTAATGTGACTAGTATTCAGGGCCTGCTTATGAGTGAGAACGTGTGGTATTCAGTTCTTTGTTTCTGTGATAGTTCACCTAGTATGATGGTCTCCAACTGCATCCAAGCTGCTGCAAAGGCCATGACTTTGTTCTTTCTAATGGCTACATAATATTCCATAGTGTATATGTACCACATTTTCTTTATTGAGTCCACTTCTAATGGGAATCTGGGTTGGTTCAATGTTTTTGCTATTGTGAATAATGTGATAATGAAAATGCGTGTGCAAGTGTCTTTTTGCTGGAGCAATTTCTGTTCCTCTGGGTACATTCTCAGGAGAGGAATAGGTGGATCATATGGAAGCTCAATTCTCAGTTCTTTTAGAAATCACCACAATGCTTTCCACAGAGGTTGAACTAGCCTACATTCCCACCACAGTGTACAAGTGTTCCCTTTTCTTTGCACCCATGCCAGCACCTGTTGTTTTTTAACTGATTAGTGATAGCCAACCTTACCGGTGTTAGGCAGTATCTCATTGTATTTCTGCTTAGCATTTCTCTGATGATTAGTGAAGTTGAACTTTTTCTTTTTTTTTTTTTTTTTTGAGTTGGAGTCTCACTCTGTCGCCCAGACTGGAGTACAGTGGCTGCTCCCGGCCACCGCAGCCTCGACCCGCTGGGCTCTGGCAATCCTTCAGCCTCAGCCTTCCAAGTAGCCGGAACTACAGGCGCGTGCTACCACGCCCGGCTAATTTTTTGATTTATTGTAGAGATGAGGTCTCGCCAAGTTGCCCAGGCAGGTCTCGAACCTGTGGGCTCAGGCAATCCACTCACCTCAGCCTCCCAAGGCGCGGTGAACTTTTTTTAAATTCAAAGTTGGCTATTTATATGTCATCCTTTGAGAAGTGTCTATTCATGGCCTTTGCCAACTTTTGAAGGGGATTGTTTTGTTTTGTTTTGGTTTTGGTTTTGTTTTTGTTTTTGCTTTCCCCCTCCCCTTTTACTTAACATTTGAGTTCCTTATAGATCCTGGATGTTAGGTCTTTGTCAGATGCATAGCTTGCAAAAATTTTTTTTACCATTTCATGGGTTGTCTCTTTACTTTCTCAATAGTTTCTTTTGCTGTGCAAATGTTTTTCAGTTTGATATGGTCCCACCTGTCTATCTTAGCTTTTGTTACACTTGTTTTTGAGGACTTGGTCATGAATTCATTGCCTACTCCAGTGTCCAGTAGAGTATTCCCTATGTTTTTGTCTAAGACTCTTATAACTTGAGGTTTTACATTTAGGTCCTTGATCCATTTTGAGTTTATTTTTGTATACGGTGGTAGGTTGGGGTCCAGTTTCATTCTTTTCTGGCTGATTTTGAATTGAATGTTTTTTCATATATTACTTCTTATATCCTTTGTTGTCTTATTAGTTATAACTCTGTATAGCATTAGTTTAGTGGTTGCTTTTTAGGATATATAGTATAGAAAGTCTTCTCTTTGCATGATAGTGCTAGACTATAAAAATGACCATGCAAGCTAAACTGTGCAAAAAGACATTAATAATTAATGAGAAAAGTTATAATTGGTCTGTGACCTTGAAAGTGTTTATTAACATATTTAAAACTCTCTTATTATCATTTATAAATGTATAGGGAAATGAAAAAATATAATGAAATATTTTAGTCCACTGTAACTTACATTAGAAATATTGAGAATTAAAGTGTTTTGTTTCTCTGCTCTTAAAAAAACTTATCAAGATTTCCTCTTTGAGGAATATGAGGTAAACATCTTTTTCTTTATTTCTCCCTCTAGGTAAAACTAAATATTCTGTACATTATACACAAGACAAACATGAGAAGACTCTGAAAGTTGAAGAGAAGACAGACTAAACTGGCTTAAGACACTGAGACACAAGAACAACATGATGTTGAGTTCCCCAGGTTTTCTTTTGGCCTCATATTTGAGGAAAAAATATGGAGATGAAGAAACTAGCAACCCAGAAATGCCAACAGAAACAGACCAAAAAAACAGCCCCAGTAAGACCTGTGCTCTCTAGCCAAAGGGCTAGGAAAAGGGCAGCCTAGTAAAAAATAAAACATGTTTCAATAACTACTGGGCCTCTGCCAAACATCAGGAAAAAAATAAATTAAAAAACGCAAAATACTGTGGTCCCACTCTCGGCCACATCAACAAATACTGAGTGTGGAGCTTAGAATTCCACACTAGCAAAGTAATGAGGAGGTGCTACAACACCCCACCAGGGTGGTGTCAAAGAATGCCAAGTCAAGAGCCAGGACTTTCATCTCTGCTGACCCATAATAAACTTCCCCCCAATAATGTGCTATCAGTGGAGATCACATGGAGAGCTTGAACTTGTAGCAGTAATGAGGTGTGCCTTCCCTTCCCTGCTGCAGTGGTGTCAGAGGTAATACTAGCTTCATAAAATAAATTGGGAAAAGTCCCCTCCCTTTCTGTTTTCTGGATGGACTTGCACAGAATTGGAGTTAAATCTTTATTATTTATTTATGTTTTGAGTCGGAGTGTCAATCTGTCGCCCAGACTGGAGGGCAGTGGCCGCTCCCGGCCACCGCAACCTCGACCTGCTGGGCTCCGGCGATCCTTCCGCCTCAGCCTTCCAAGTAGCCGGAATTACAGGCACGCGCTACCACACCCGGCTGATTTTTTGATTTATTGTAGAGATGAGGTTTCGCCAAGTTGCCTAGGCGGGTCTCGAACCCTCAGGCTCAGGCAATCCACTCATCTCGGCCTCCCAAAGCGCGGGATTACAGGCTGAGCCACCGAGCCCGGCCTGGAGTTAAATCTTTAAACATTTTACGAAATTCTCCAGTTGATACCATCTGGGCCTGGAGTCTCTTTTTGAGGAATTTTAAATTTACAAATTTATCCTGTTTGTAGAATATCCTAAAGAATTTACAGGGAAAAAAGTTTTAGAGCTAATAAACCAATACAGCAAGGTTGCAGAATACAAGATCAATATACAAAAATCACTTCTAAACACTACCAATAAATACTCCAAAAATGAGCCGGGTTCAGTGGCTCAGCCTGTAATTCTGCGCCTTTGGGAGGCTGAGGTAAGTGGATTGCCTGAGCCCCCGGGTTCGAGACCCGCCTGGGCAGCGAGACCTCATCTCTACAATAAATCAAAAAATCAGCCGGGCGTGTTAGTGCATGCCTGTAATTCCAGCTACTCGAAAGGCTGAGGCGGAAGGATCTCTGGAGTCCAGCAGGCGAGGCTGCGGTGACCGGAAGCAGCCACTGCACTCCAGTCTGGGTGACCGAGTGAGACTCCAACTCAAAAGAAAAAAAAAAAAAGAAATAGGATACGTATAAATGTAATAAACAAAATACAAGACTGAAAACTGCAAAATATTGTTCAAAGAAATCAAAGAAGACCTAAATAAATGGAAAGACCTCCCATGTTCATGAATTGGAAGACTTAATTTCATTAAGTTGACAGTATTCTTCAAACTGGTCTACAGACTCAACCAAATGTAAATGAAAATTTCAGCTTCCTTTTTAGCAGAAATGGGCAATCTTATCCTAAAAATTCATGTAAAAATGCAAAGAACCCAGAATAACCAGAACAATCTTTTAAAAGAACAAAGTTGGAGGACTCATACTTTTCTGATTTTATAACTTATTATAAAGCTATGTTAATCAAGACAGTGTATTATACTGGTATAAAGATAGACATATGGGTCAACTAAATGACATTGAGAGTCTAGAAATAAACCCACATATCTATGGTCAGTTGATTTTAGATGAGGGTGCCAAGACAATTCAAAGGGGGAAAGAACAATCTTTACAACAAATGATTCTGGAACAACTGAACATTTATATGCGAAAGGATGAAGTCAGAATCTTATCTTGCACCGTATACAGAAATTAACCTGTGGTGAGGTCAGCTCTCTGGCCAGTGGCACACGGAAGGACTTGTCAGTCAGTCACTATAGGTGGTGACCTTACAAAAGCTAGAGCTGAGCTCAGTTCCCCCAAAATTATAAAAACAAGGAAACTCAAGAAATACAATGAGACTTGTGATTTCAGTGATACAGCAAAATTAACCAACATCAAAATAATTGGTGAACACTGGATGTCAGAGGGCCATCAGACAAGGAAATAAGAAGTCACAAAATAGGGGGGAAAAAGAGAAGAAAGGTTGAAAAGAGAAGCAATGGGTGAGAGCAAACAGGGAAATAAAATAGTAAACATGAAGCTCAGTCAAGTAATTAAGGAAAGAGAGCTAATAAGCACAAGTGGGTACCACTCAACTTAGATGATGTAGGACCAGATAATCATGAAAGACCAGGATCTTGAACACCTCACAGAATTCTGAAATCAGAAACAAATTAATCCACACATAGCAATAGGCAAAGTCATACACAAAGGTGAAGGTGAGATATATAAAAGATAGATGGTCCAAGATAAAGTTTCCATTTTAAGTAAGGGTGGGTAAGTTCCTTTAGAGGCCAAGGAAGAGATCAGGCAAAGGGCAGAGGATAGAATGAAGTAGAGAAAAGACTCAGATGAACTTTGATTGTTCATATGGTTATTAAGAACATGGTGAAAAGAAGTGGTCAATCACCTCAAACAGAACTTAATACCAAGATGATGTATTACAATGATGATACTAGAGGTATACAGGTGTATACTGCAGAAGAAGCATTGCTTAAAGAGTATATTAAGCACCAAATTGAATATTATTTCAGTATAGAAAATTTAGAAGCTGGGCTCAGTGGCTCAGCCTGTAATCCTGCGCCTTTGGGAGGCTGAGGTGAGTGGATTGCCTGAGCCCATGGGTTCGAGACCCGCCTGGGCAGCGAGACCTCATCTCAACAATAAAAATTTAAAAATCAGCCGGGCATGGTAGCGCATGCCTGTAATTCCGGCTACTCGGAAGGCTGAGGCGGAAGGATCGCCGGAGCCTAGCAGATTGAGGCTGCGGTGGCCGGGAGCGGCCACTGCACTCCAGTCTGGGCGACAGAGTGAGACTCCAACTCAAAAAAAAAAAAAAAAAAATTTAGAGTGAGAGTATCTTAGGAAAAATTTGTGTGAGAAAGATGTGTGCTTCTTGCCTATTTTCCTGATTGCTGGTTTCTACCATGCTCAGTCTCTCACTACAAACATTAATCTCATTTTAAAGACACTGAACAGTAGCACAGAAAGGGAAATCATGAATGAGAAAAAGAGAAAAAAGAACCAGACAAATGACCAGTCCGTGATTCTCCTCTACCAAGTATACTACAAACAGATTTCTCTCAATGGATTGATCGCTCAAAGTTCATACAGGCCACGCCTTCAATTCACATACAGAGTCTGCTTTATATTGTCTAAGAATTAGAAGTCCACTGAGTCCAAAGTGAATTCTAAAACAAGTAATCTTTAAGCAATGTCTAGAGGATTATTTGATTTGATGTTTTAGTCCATTCACGCTGCTATAATAAAATGCCATACTGGATAGCTTATAAAGAACAGAAATTTATTTCTCACAATTTTGGAGGCTGGGAGATCCAAGATCAAGGCACCTGTAGATTTAATGTCTAGTGGAGGCCTGCTTTCTTGTTCATAGATCACATCTTCTCACTATGTCCTCACATGGCAGAAGGGATGACGGTGCTCTCTGGGGCCTCTTTTATGAGGACACTAATCCCATTCGTGAGAGCTCTATTCTCATGACCTAACCACCTCTAAAAGGTCCCACCTCTTAATATCGCCTTGTAGGTTAGGATTTCAACATTTGAATTTGAGGGAGACACAAGCATTCAGACTATAACACTTAAATAGAATTTTTTTTTTTTTAAAAAGACACCATCCAGCCCCAATGGAACTAACGGAATCAATGTCTGTATCTGATGAGACATCAAGTCAACTACATACTCCAAAAGAATAAAAATGAGAACTTGCTTTTTTTATTTGATGAAGAAATGAAACATAAAATAATGAAAAAACCCGTATTTACTGATTGGTCTGATACTGACTCAAATTAGGAAATTGATGATCAGATTTAAACAAGGTTTTCATTGTAGCCCATACTCCGACTTACATGAGAAAACATCCTGTTAGGTATCAAACAAGCAATCACATGTTTAGGGCAAAAATTTTCATCTGATCTTGGTAAAGCTATCAATGACATTATTATGATATACCAATATAACCCATATCGATGACATTGTTAAGAATGATTTATGGATAGAAAAGGTTGAAAACAAACAAACAATCATAATATAGGCAATTATTTCTGGACAACATCTGTCTGCTGAAATTTTTTTAAGAGTATATCAAAGTTTGTATTTTCCTAAACTTGAGACTTTACTCTGTGAAATTTTGAATGTAAATACATTATGTTAAATTTGAAAATTTTCCTCAAATATTTCTTCTGAAAGTCACAGCCTAAGCCTGGGAAGTAATTTATTTTATTTAAATAGTGCAATGAACACTTTAATTACAAAAATTATTAGTGCTCACTGACTAAAATTCTTGCTTTTCAGGTAAAGTTTTATAAGCTCTTCAAAATAAAAATACTTTTTATACTAATAAGTAAAAACTTTCCCTAAGAAGGGGGTTATTATAGACAGTCTTAATTTGTGTGCTCATTTCTTACCTGACTATACTCATCCCAGCTATGTGAACCAGTGGCTCTAGAGAAGAGTTATTTTTTGTTGACCCCTTCTATCCTGCTCACTTTAGTCTATGGTGCATGCTCTGTGTTAGTGGCCGATTGTCCCTCCTTGTCCAGTGATTATGATGATGCTAGGTATACCATTTGAAACCTTGTTCCAATTTTTCATATTTTTACTATTTCATTCTGTCCTGCTGTTACCCAAGTTATTACGGTAAAATATAAAACAGAGTCAGAGTAGTTTACTAGCTATCTGCATTCCTTTGGTATAAATTTGTAGGACAACAAACTTTGGGTCCCCTCTCACTGTGGGAGGTTTTCTATCCTCTCAATAAATCCTGCTTAAAAAATATATATTTGTATGGTATGGTTATGGATGAGAAGGGATTTTTTCCTACCATTTCCCCATGGCACTGGCAATTCAATGTGTCAGAAAAGTTTCCAAACTTAAATATTTGTTCGGGAGATAAAATAACAAGGAGAAAGTTATATAATGATAATATTTCAAATAGGAGAGAGATTGTGGTCAGAAATAGTTACATTTGCAGTTTAAAAAGGTGGTGGTAGTAGCAATTGAAAAGCAGGGACTTTCTGTCCACAGAAGTTTGTATCATCAGCAAGAAGTGTGTTATTCTCCTTGACTCCTCATTTCCTTCTTCCTGGAGTTTCCATCACTGCTTTCAGCCTCTTACTATATCTATCCACGGCCTGTTTTTGGAAATCCTGTCCCAGGCTTTTAGAGCTTAATAATTACTTAGAGTCTGGACAGTTCTTCTCTACCTGTCCTACTGCTATGAAAAAAGTGTGTTTTGATAAAGTTTCTCAATTGAAAGTCTCTCCTTGTTTAAAAGTATTTTATTTGTGACAATGAGATTTTAGAAATAATATTTCCCTTTTAAATCCATTTTTTAGAACGGTATGGGATGTAAACAAATTCTTCTCATAATAGTTCAAAATCGCAATGTTCCCATTTCCTAGCCCTGCACCCTGCTTTGTTCTTCACTGTAGCATATACCATCATCTACTATTCTATATATTTTATTTTCTTCTTTCTTTTCTGTTTGATCACATGGATCCATTAAGAGAAAGATGTTTGTCTATATTTTTGCACTATTGTATTTTCAGGGCTAGAACCATTGCTGGCACAAAGTAGTTCTCAATTCATATTTTTAAATGGATAAATTAATTATGGATTACACATTATAAACTAATCAAAAGAACATAACCACTGTTGGATCTGTGAGAAAAATTTTAGGAAACCAAATAACAAACTTCCAAGCCAACTTGAGAAAAACATATTTGTACTAGAGTATGTATTTGCTTTAACTAAAGTGTAGATAATGGCAATGAAAAACCATCTATTAAGTTACCGAAGAAGGTGTTAGTTTTATCCCTTAAATGTTAATCAGGGGGAAACAATCTAGGCTGTATGGGTTTAAGCATTAGAGGTCAATGCACAGGTATTTCTCATTTTTAGTCTGATCCTTATGAGTATTATTTATCATCTAACTCACACATTTTGGTTCTAATTCTGTGCTCAACATATAATGATTGTACTTTTATAATTTTACTTTCATGTACAATTCAGAGAGAGAAATAAGTCATTTAACATATGTCTATTGAACTCCTACACAGTGTGCCAAACACTGTGCTAAGTACAGACATTGAGTGGGAAGATAGCACATAGAGCCTCTGCATTCCTGACATTTAAAGATTATTAGGGGAACATTCCTTAAATAAATAAGCCAACAATAAAATTAATCACGAACTATGATAAATGTTCTAAAAGAAAAGAACAAGATTCTATCAGATGAGGTGACCAAGTAAGGCCTCTTAGAAAGTAACCGCATAAGATATGAGTAAGGAGTTAACCATGAAAAAAAGCATGAAAACAATATTCCAAGAAAAGGGAACAGCAAGTGTCAAGGAATTGAGATGGGAAAGAACTTGATGTCTTTGAGAAACTGGAAAAAAAGTCTATGGGTATAGTTAGGAGTTAGATCATACAAGGTTTTACGGGCGTATGCAGTTAGGAGTTAGATCGTACAAGGTTTTATGGGCAAAGCTGAATAGTTTTAAACTTAAAAGTTCAAACACAGCACCTTAAAGGGTTTTACTGAGGCAAAAGGTCACAATTTAATTTTCATTTTTAAAACAGCACTTTGGTTACTGTGGGGAGAATGGATTGGTTGGGGAGAAAAGTGAGCAGAAAACATCCAATGAAGAGGATATTGATGTAATATAAGAGAGAGATATTGGTAGTTTAAAGTTCAGAGGTGGCAGAGGAAGTGTAGAAATGATAAAACCCAAATTTCATACCAGAGGAATGGTCATTTAGTCAATGTATAGGAAAATGAAGTGTTGTGGAAATCAGAAACTACTTCCAAGAGGGAGGAAATAATCAGGTGTTATAAACCATGGAAATGTTGAATTAGATAGAAATAAAACTTTGTTAAATTGATATGGCAGCTTGGCGGTCTTTTCCAACCTCTGTAAAAGAAAATTTAGTGCATTCAGAAACTATGCTGAAGAGGACCAAAGGGAGAGAACATAGGTTTTCTGTTTCTGACATGGTATCATTGCTAAGAACAACAAAAAGTACAGTCATGCACCACATAAAGATGTTTTGCTCAACAATGGACTACATATATGATAGTGGTCTCATAAGAATATAATGGGGGCCAGGCGTGGTGGCTCATACCTGTAATCCCTGCACCTTGGGAGGTGGAGGCAAGAGGATTGCCTGAGTCCAGGGGTTTGAGACCAGTCTGGGCAACTTGGTGAGACTTTGTCTGTGCAATAAATAAAAAAATTAGCTAGGCATGGTGGCACGTGCCTGTGGTTCCAGTTAATTGGAAGGCTGAGGTGGAAGGATCACCTGAGCCCAGCAGATCGAAGCTACGGTGGCCATAAGCATGTCACTGCACTCCAGCCTGGGAAACAGTGAGAATCCGACTCAAAAGAAAAAAAAAACAAAAAAAGAAAGAAAGAAAGACTATGATGGGGCTGAAAAATTCCTATTGCCTAGTGACATCTTGCATTCCTGACCTTATGTAGGCCTAAGCTAATATGTGTGTTAGTGTCTTAGTTTTTAACAAAAAATTTTAAAAGTAAAAATAACAAAACATTTTAAAACTAGAATAAGCTTATAAAATAAGGATTTTAAATTTTTGTATAGCTGTACAATGTGTTTGTGTTTTAAGTTGTGTTGTTACAACAGTCAAAAAGTTAAAAAGTAAAATTGTATAAAGTGAAGTGCTTATAGTAAGCTAATGTTAATTTTTATTATTGAAGAAAGAAAAAATTTTAAATAAATTTAGTGTGACCTAAATACAGTGTTTATAAAGTCTACAGTAGTGTGTGCTAATGTCCTAAGCCTTCATCTTCACTCATTACTCACTCACAGACTCAGAGCAACTTCCAATTCTATAAGCTCCATTCATGGTAAGTGCCCTCTACAGGTATACCATTTAAAAAAATCTTTTATACCATATTTTACTATACCTTTTCTATGTGTAGATATGTTTTGAATCCACAAATACCATTATGTACAAATGCCTACATTATTCAATAGAGTAACATATTGTACGAATTTGTAGTATAAGAGCAATAGGATATACCATATAGTCCAGGTATGAAGTAGGCTATGGTATTTAGGTTGTGTAAGTGCATTCTATGGATTTTGCACAACCATGAAATTGCCTAACAATGCATTTCTCAGAATGTATCTTTGTCATTAGGTAACACAAGACTGTACTAATGAGATGAGAAAACATCTACTTAAAAGCGTCAAGGATCTGCAAGGTAAGGAATTATCAGGATAAAACCTAGAGACTTTGAGAACAAAGAGAAATGAAATACTCAAATCGGCTTTATCCTGAAGACAATTGGGGAATTTGAAAACGTTGAAGATTTCAAGTTTGCAAAAACCACCCAAAACATAGGGATAAAAAATACAAGCTCAGAGCCCAAATAAAGGTGAAGAATCTAACAGGAGTCATTTGTCCATTAAATTGGTACCCAAAAAGGATGCACCCTCAGTGAAGGAGAACTTAAGTTGCTTTCTCATCCACTTCCCTTGGGGATTCCAAAGAATATTTCCCTGGTGATGCTGAACAGGACAGGAGGGGGGGGGCAGGAAATGGCCCAAAAGTTGTGATCATGCAGCCCCAATTCACACTGCATGGGTAACTCAGAAAGCATTTATAGTCATAAGTTTAAAGTGACCCTCACCTGATAGCATTCCCTGACATCTAACAAAAGCAAATGTAAATCTTTTGTGAATAAATTCACCTTTGTGGTAGACCTCAAAGAATTTGCTCAAATTATTTTATAAGAAAAGCAAGCAGATTACAAAAAAGTTAATTAAACAAAGGGGAAAAACAGAAATAAAAAACCCAAAGAAACGAATTACCAGAAATAAAAATCAACAAAATGAATACAAAGCAGAACTATACTCTGAAATAATTCATATACTCAAATTATTAAATACAGAATATGAAGAACTATGCTTGTTATATTTAAAGAAATAAACACGTGTGCAGAAAAAAAGTAATTCTAAAGAATAACCATAGCTGGGCTCGGTGGCTCAGCCTGTAATCCCGCACCTTTGGGAGGCTGAGGTGAGTGGATTGCCTGAGCCCACGGGTTCGAGACCCGCCTGGGCAGAGAGACCTCATCTCTACAATAAATCAAAAAATCAGCCGGGCGTGGTAGCGCATGCCTATAATTCCGGCTACTTGGAAGGTTGAGGCAGAAGGATCGCCGGATCCCAGCGGGTCGAGGCTGCGGTGACTGGGAGCGGCCACTGCACTCCAGTCTGGGCGACAGAGTGAGACTCCAACTCAAAAAAAAAATTAAAAAAAAAAAAGAATAACCATATATGGAAAAGTTACTTTAGCAAGCTTTTGGAAGTGAAAATTAAAATCATGATGGAAATTAAGAACTCAATAAATTAAAAGAAATTGGCAGCAAATTTGACACAATTAATTAGAGAATTAGGACCAAGCATGGTGGCTCATGCTTGTAATCCCAGCACTTTGGGAAGCTGAGGTGGGAGAATCACTGGAGGTCAGAAATTTGAGACTAGCCTGGACAATATAGAGACTCTGTCTCTACAAAAATTTTGTTTAAATTAGCCAGATTTGATGGCACATATCTGTAGTTTTAGCTACTCAGGAGGTTGAGGCTGGAGGATCAATTGAGCCCAGAAGTTTGAGGTTGTAGTGAGCTATGGTCATGTCACTGCACACCAGCATGGGCAACAGAGCAAGACCCAGTCTCAACGAAAAAAATATAAAGAATCAGTGAATTGGAAGACAGTTCTGACAAAATTATTCAGAAATCATCACAGAGAAGCCAAGAGAGAGACTATATGAATAGTGTAAAAAATGATTTTCTGGACAAATTTTGCTAATGTTTGGTGAATTTTGAATCAAGTTGTATCATATAATATCTAGTAGATGTTTTAATAGGGCTTTTTATTTCCAAAAAAAAAGATAAAAGAAAGCAAACAAAAAAGAAACTTGGAATTTAGTGTGATAGAGTCAGAAGTTCAAAATATACATTTAATAGGAGTTCCAAAAAGAAAGGAGAGAGAGAATAAACACAGTCAATACTTTAAGAGGTAATAGCTAACCAGGCTCGGTGGCTCAGCCTGTAATCCCGCGCCTTTGGGAGGCTGAGGTGAGTGAATGCCTGAGCCCATGGGTTCGAGACCCCCGCCTGGGCAGCGAGACCTCATCTCTACAATAAATCAAAAAATCAGACGGGCGTGGTAGTGCATGCCTGTAATTCCGGCTACTTGGAAGGTTGAGGTGGAAGGATCACCAGAGCCCAGCAAGTCGAGGTTGCGGTGGCCGGGAGCAGCCACTGCACTCCAGTCTGGGCGACAGAGTGAGACTCCAATTCAAAAAAAAAAAAAAAAGAGGTAATAGCTAAGAGCTTTCAGAACTGAGAAGGACACCAGAGTAGAGCAGCCAGAGGGAAAAAAAGGACAGATTACTTTCAAATTAAGGAGAGACACTACACAGCTGACAGTTAACTCCCAACATCAACAATGAAATCCAACAGACAATTGAATGATCACTTTAATGTGCCAAGGAAAGATAACTATTAACTTCTAATTATATGCCTTGCAAAATAATCTTTCAAGTAAAAGAGTGAAATATATTGAGAAACATTGCCACTAACAGAGCTTCATTAGTGGAAATCCCAGAGGAAGTATAAAATTTATCGTATAAACCAAAGATGCAGAAAGGAAAGTAGAGCAAAAGAAGTGAAAAATATGTGGGTAAATCTAAAGAAATATTAACTGTATAAAAAGTAATGATGCTTTATCAGGTTAAAGTATATAAATATATAGAATTAAAATATACTATTAACATAAACTGAGAATGAGCAGTAAATGAATCTACTATGTAAAGGTCCTTTTGTTGTCTTGGAAGAAAATATTGATTAATTTTAAATAAAGTTTTCATATTGCAGTTTTAAGGATAACCATAAAAAATAAATTAGCTGGTATAACCTCAATTAGGAGTGAGGAAAACTGTGGAATAAGAAAAGGCAAAAAAGAAGAAAACAAACAGGGACAAAGAGTGACTGATAGTACATAAATAAGGTGGTAGATGTAACCTAAATATTTAAGTAGCTAAGATGAAAAAAGAGTGTCAAACTGGACTAAAGAAAAGTGCAACCATTTATTTACTGAGACATATCAAAAGCATTAGGAAGGAAAAGTTTTGGAAGGAAGAAAATGGAAAAATACATACCATGAAGTAGAATCCAACACAACTTAATCTACAGATTCAAGGCAATTCTTATCAAAATCTCAGCTAGTTTTTTTCAGATACTGACAAGTTAATCCTAAGATTCATATGGAAATTCAAGGGAGCCAAAACAACCAAAACAATCTTGAAAAAGAACAAAGTTGAAGGACTCACACATCAAGTTTACTACTGAGCTACAGTAATGAGGACAGTGTGGAATTGGCACAAATGTAGACATATAGATCAATGGAAAAGAATTGAGAGTACAGAAAGAAACCTTCAAATTCATAGTCAGTTAAATTTTTTTTTAAGTTGGAATCTCCCTTTATCACCAAGGCTGGAGTGCTGTGGCACACTCATGGCCACCCCAACGTCGACCTGCTGGGCTTAGGCGGTCTTTCTGCCTCAACCTTCCAAGTAGCCAGAACTACAGGCATGTGCTACCATGCCCGGTTAATTTTTGATTTACTGTAGAAATGAGGTCTTGTCAAGTTCCCCGGGCTGATCTCGAACCCGTGGGCTCAGGCAATCCACTCACCTCAGCCTCCCAAAATGCTGGGATTACAACCTGAGGAACCGAGCCCAGTCAGTCAGTTGATTTTTAACAAGAGTGCCAAGACAATTCAATGTGGAGAAAACAGCCTTTCTGATCAATGGTTTTGGGACAACTGGATATCCACATGCAAAGTAATTGGAATCCTATCTCACATTATATGCAAAAATTAGCTCAAAATGGATGTAGGATCTAAATATAAAAGCCTATAATTATAAAACTGTTAGAAGAAAACAGGTAGAAATCTATTTGAGCATGGATTAGCACTCATCTCTTATGACACCAAATCCACCAGCAACAAAAACAACAAAAAATAAGCATTATCAAAATTTAAAACTTTTGTACTTCAAAGGACACCATCAAGAAAGTGAAAGACAGTTCACAGAATGGAAGAAAAATGTGCAAATCATATATCTAATAAGGGACTTGTGTCTTGACTATACAAAGAAATCTTACAATTCAGTAATAAAATAAACGAATAAATCAATATTTAAATGGCCAAAGGATCTGAATAGACATTTCTTAGAAGAAGATATACTTTATGGTCAACAAGTACATGAAAAGATGCTCAACATCATTAGCTACCAGAGAAATACAAACCAAAAACCGCAATGAGATACCACCTCACTCCAACTAGGATAGCTATAATCAAAAGACAGAACAGACAATAACAGATGATAGTGAGAATGTAGAGATTTGAACATTTATACACTGCTAGTGGGAATATAGAATGGTTTAATTTCTTTGGAAAAGAGAATGGCAGTTGTTTAAGAGGTTAAACTTAGAGTTATCATATGAACAACATATTCACTTCAAGGTATATACACAAAAGAAATGAAAACTTATGTCCGCATAAAAACTTGTAAGTGACTGTTCATAGCAGCATTATAAAATGGAAAAAAATTAAATGACTATAGCCTAATGAATGAATAAACAAATGTTATATCCATACAATGGAATATTATTCAGCAATAAAGAGAAATGAATTGCTGATACATGCTACAACATGCACGAACCCTGAAAATATGCTAAGTGAAAAAAACAAGTATGCTAACTGAAAGAAGCCAATCAAAAAAGGACAACATATTGTAAGATTCCTTTTGTTTTATTTTATTTTTTTGAGTTGGAGTCTCACTCCGTCGCCCAGGCTGGAGTGCAGTGGCACGCATGCTCACAGCCACCGCAGCCTCGACCCACTGGGCCCCGGCAATCCTTCTGCCTCAGCCTTCCAAGTAGCTGGAACTACAGGTGCGCGCTATTACGCCTGGCTAATTTTGGTTTTGGTTGTTTTTTTTTTTTTTTGTAGAGACGAGGTCTCACCAAGTTGCCCGGGCTGGTCTCAAATCTGCGGGCTCAGGCAATCCACTCGCCTCGGCCTCCCAAAGTGCTGGGATTACAGGCTGAGCCACCAAGCCAGGCTGGACGTTCCTTTTATAAGTAATGTCCAGAATAAGCAAATCAATAGAGACAGAAGGTAGATTGGTGGTTGCCTAGGGCTGGGGCAGGGGTGGGGGGTAATGAGGAGAGACTGCTAATGAGTACTGAGTTTCTTCTTGGGGTGATAAAAATATTCTAAAATTGATTGTGGTGATGGTTGCACAATTCTGTGATAATACTAAAAAAATAAAAAATAAACCGGGCTCGGTGGCTCAGCCTGTAATCCCGTGCTTTGGGAGGCTGAAGTGAGTGGATTGCCTGAGCCCGCGGGTTCGAGACACACCTGGGCAACTTGGTGAGACCTCATCTCCACAATAAATCAAAAACTAGCCGCGCGTGGTAGCACGCACCTGTAGTTCCAGCTACTCGGAAGATGGAGGTCGAAGGATCACCAGAGCCCAGTAGGTCGAGGCTGTGGTGGCCAGGAGCCGCCACTGCACTCCAGTCTGAGAGACAGAGTGAGATTCCAACTCAAAAAATAAAATAATAGAAAATAAAAACAAATAAAAAAATATTGCTATGGTTTCAATGTATCCCCCAAACTTCCATGGTGTTGGAAACTTGATCCCCAATGTGGCAGTTTTCAAAGGTGGGGCCTTTAAAAGGTTACTGGATCATGGATTAATGGGTTAATGGATTGATGGGCTATTGTGGGAATGGAAATGGTGACTTTATGAGAAGAGAAAAGGAGACCAGAGCAAGCATGTGAGTATTCTCAGTCCTCTTGTCATGTGACACCCTGCACTGTCTTGAGACTGCTGAGTCCCCACCAGCAAGAAGGCTCTTAGTAGATATGGCCCCTCGACCTTGGACTTCTCAGCCTCCATAATTGTGAGAAATAATCTCCTTTCTTTTAAAAATTTACCCAGTTTCCCTAGGGAGTCTGTCAAAAACCTCCTCGCACTAATAATCAACTTCGGTAAAGTCTTAGGGTACAAAATCAATTGGCAAAAAGACGGTTGCATTTCTATACAACAGCAACAAGCAGACAGAGAACAAAATAAAAAGTACAATCTCGTTCACAATAGCAACAACAACAACAAAAAAGAAATACCTTGGCATTTACCTAACCAGAAAAGTGAGAGATCTTAACCATAAGAACTACAAAACACTGCTCAAAGAAATCAAGGATAACACAAACAAATAGAAAAACATCCCCTGCTCATGGATCGGAAGAATCAATATTGTCAAGATGTCCACTCTACCAAAACATTCTATAGACATAATGCAATACCCATCAAATTACCAACATCATTTTTCTCAGACCTAGAAATGACAATACACAAATGAAAATCCTTTACAATGAGAACTACAAAACACTGCTCAGAGAAATCCAAGAAGACACAAACAAATGGAATAATATTCCGTGCTCATGGATAACAAGAATCAACATTGTTAAGATGTCCAACCTACCCAAGGCAATCTACAGATTCAACGCAATACCCATTAAATTACCAACGTTATTCATCTCAGACCAGGAAATGACAATACAGAAATTCATATGGAAACATAAATGACCACGAATTGCCAAAAAAATCCTTAGCAAAAGAAACAAAGCAGGAGGTATCACACTTCCAGACTTCAAACTTTACCATAAGGCTACAATAATCAAAACAGTCTGGTATTGGTACAAGAACAAGCATACGGACCAATGAAACAGGATAGAGATTCCAGAAGCAAAGCCTCAATTTCTCAACCAACTCATCTTTGACAATGTCTCCAACAACAACCACTAGGGAAAGGAGAACCTATTGAGTAAATGGTACTGGGAAAACGGGCTGATCACATGCAGAAGATTGAAACAGGACTCCTACCTATCATCATACACAAAAATTAATTCTAAATGGATCAAAGATCTAAATGTAAAACCTCAAACTATAAGAATCTTAGAAAATGCAGGAGACACCCTTATGGAAATTGGAACTGGCAACCAATTCCTGATCAGAACCCTAAGTGCCCATACCATAAGAAATAAAATAGACAAGTGGAACCTCATCAAACTGACGAGCTTCTGCAAAGCAAAAGATACCATCTAGAGAGCAGGGAGACAGCCCACAGAATGGGAAAAAATATTTGCCAACTGTGTATCTGACAAAGGCCTAACATCTAGAATCTACAAGGAACACAAACGTACCAAAAGGAAAAAAAACAAACAGCCCCATTCAAAAGTGGGCAAAAGACATGAATCGACACTTCTCAAAAGAAGATATACAGGCAACCAACAGACACATGAAAAAGTATTCAGCCTCACTAATCATCAGAGAAATGCAAATCAAACCCACATTGAGATACCACCTTACACCAATAAGAATGACCACCATTAATAAACAACAGATGCTAGCGAGGATGCAGAGAAAAAGGAACGCTTCTACACTGCTGGTGGGAAAGCAAACTAGTGCAACCGCTTTGGAAGACAGTGTGGCGACTTCTGAAAGAACTAGAAATTGACCTTCCATATGACCCAGCAATCCCCCTATTGGTCATATACCAGGAGGAACTCAAGTCACCCTACCAAAAAGATGCTTGCACACGCATGTTTGTTGCAGCTCTATTCACAATAGCAAAAACATGGAACCAACCATGCTGCCCATCGAAGTTGGACTGGATAAAAAAAAATGTGGTACATATACATAATGGAATATTATATAGCCATAAAGACAGATAGACATATGGACTTTGCAGCAACTTGGATGGATTTACAATCTATCATACTCAGTTATCTATCACAGAAACAAAGAAGAGAGTACCATGTGTTCTCACTCATAAGCAGATCTTGAACAATTATCATGATACTATAAGAAAGGGATTGGCAGAAGCAAGAAACTTCAGGAAGGGGAGTGGGGAAGCGGGATTGGCAGTAGTGGGAATCTGCCTGGGGAAGGGTGGGCACACCTCCTCAACAAGGGTACCTACATAATGAACATTTGTATACCTAACCCTGAATTGTACCCCATATCTTTAAAATAAAAAAAGAAATGACAATACACAAATTCATATGGAAACAAAAAGATCACAAATAGTCAAAACAATCCTCCAAAAAAGGAACAAATTGGGAGGTCTCACACTTCCAGATTTTAAAATGTACTACAAGGCTACAATAACCAAATAGCCTGGTATTGGTACAAGAATGGGCACATCGACCAATGGAACAGGACAGAGACTCCAGGAGCAAAATCTCAGTCTCTCAACCAATTCATCTTTGACAAAGCCATCAATATTACAACCACTGGAAAGGAGACCATATTTAGCAAATGGTGCTAAGAAAAGTGGCTAGTCTCATGCAGAAGAATGAAATAGGATCCCTACCTACCACCGTATACAAAAAATAAACTCTAAATGGATCAAAGCCCTAAACATAAAACCTCAAACTATAATAATCCTAGAAGAAAACAGAGGAAATACCCTTATGCACATCAGAGTAGGCAATGAATTCTTGACCAACTCCCCAAAAGCGAATGCCATAAAAACTAAGATAAACAAGCAGGACCCCATAAAACTGAAACTTTTTGTACAGCAAAATAAACTATCAAGAGAGATACAGCCCACAGAAGGGGAAAAAATATTTGCAACTTATGTATCTGAAAAAGGCCTAACATCCAGGATCTACAAAGAACTCAAACGAAGTGAAAGGAAAGAAATTAAATAACCCTATTAAAAAGTGGACAAAGGACATGCTAGTTGGACACTTTTCTAAAGAAGACATACAAGCAGCCAACAGATGCATGAAAAAATGCTCTGCCTCACTAATCATCACAAAAATGCAAATCAAAACTACAATGGGATACCACCTAACTCCAGTAAGGATGGACATCTTTAATTCCAAAACAACAGGAGCTAGCATGGGTGTGGAGAAAAGAGAATGTTTCTACACTGTCGATGGGAATGCAAGCTAATTGAGCCTCTATGGAAAGCAGTGTGGCAATTCCCAAAAGAACTAAAAATTGGGATTGAGCAGTCCCTCTCTTGGGAATATACCCAGAGGAATATAAATCGTTCTACAAAAAAGACACCTGCGCATACATTTTTATTGCTGCACTATCCACAATAGCAAAAACATGGAACCAACCCTACTGCCCATCGAAGTGGACTGGATAAAGAAAATGTGGTACATATACATGATGGAGTATTACACAGCCATAAAGAAGAAAAAAATAATGGACTTCACAGCAAATTGTATAGAGTTGGAAACCCTTGTACTTAGTGATCTATCACAGAACCAAACAACTGAATACCACATATTCTTACTCATAAGTGGGACCTGAACATTTATCACATTAGCACATGGGAGTGATTGGCAGTCCCTGGACACACTGCCAAGGGAGGGAGGGAGGAAGAGGGGGACACATAACAACACAAAGGGTAGCTGGTCCTATATCAGGGAGAGTGAGGACCAGTTGGAGGCCCAAACCTGCATGCAGCTTACTTGTGTAGTTAATCCTTACCTGTGCCCCACATCTCTAAAATAAAATAAAACAATGAAAAATTACCCAGTTTCAAGTATTCTGTTATAAGCAACTGAAAATGGACTAAAATACCATCGAATCCTATACTTTAAGTGGGTGAATTATACTGTGTATGAATTATACCTTAATAAAGCTGTTAACTTTTTTAAAGGCTACCTTCCAAATTTAAAAAATGATAATAAAAAATTAACTCAAAATAGATTAAAGACCTAGATATAAGAGCTAAGACTATAAAACTCTTCAAAGAAATTATAGATGTATATCTTGTGACCTTGGATTAGGCTGCAGTTTCTTAGATATGATGCCTAAAGGACAAGCAAAAGCAGGACATCTTCAAAATTAGAAACTTTTGTGCTCCAAAGGATACTATTAATAAAGTACAAAGATAGCCCACCAAATCAAGGAAAATACTTGAAAATAATAGATCTGGTAAGAGCCTAGTATCAAGAATATATGAAGAACTCTTTCAGCTCAGCAATAATTTAATTAAGGAAATGAGCAAATGATTTGAATAGACATAACTCCAAAGATGATATGCAAATTATTAATAAGCACATGAAAAATGCTCAATATCTTTAGTCATTAGGGAAATGTAAATCAAAACCATGCAATACCATTTCACACTCGCTAGGATGGCTATACTTTTTTAAATGCTTGAAATACTAGCATTTTGGAAGGCTGAGGCAGAAGAGTCACTTGAGCCCAGGAATTCCTGGTCAGCATAGCAAGACCTTGTCTCTACAAAAAAATCAAAATAAAATCAGCCAGGCATGATGGCAAGTACCTGTAGTTCCAGCTACTCAGGAGGCTGAGATGGGAGGATGACGTGAGCCCAGGAGTTCAAGAGCATAGTGAGCTATGATTGCGCCACTACACTCCAGCCTTGGTGACAGAAAAAGACTATGTAAGAAGGAGAGAGAGAGAGAGAAAGCATAAATGATAACAAGTGTTGATGCAGATGTGGAGAAATTGGAACCTTCATATTTTGCTAGTTGGAATGTAAAATGGTTTAGCTGCTTTGGAAAACAGATTGGTAGCTCCTCAAAAAGTCAAACGGGCCAGGCATATGACTCACACCTGTGATCCTAGGACTTTGAGAGGCCAAGGTGGGAGAATCTCTTGAAGCCAGGAGTTTGAGACCAGCCCAGGCAACATAGCAAGATCTCATCTCTACCAAAAATACAAAGTTAGTCTGGCATGGTGGCACATGCCTGTAGTCCCAACTCCTTAAGAGACTGAGGTGGGAGAATCACTTGAGCCCAGGAAGTCAAGGTTTCAGTGAGCCAGAATTGTGTCACTGCACTCCAACCTGGGCAACAGAGTGAGAGTCTACTTCAAAAAAAAAAAATTAAATATAGAGTTACCACATGACCCAGTAATTCCAATTCTAGGTATATACCCCAAATAATTGAAAATGTATGTTCACATAAAAACTTGTACATGTATGTTTATAGCAGCATTATTCATAATAACCTAAAAGTAGAAACAACCCAACTGTTTGTAAACTGATGGATGGATAATGCAAATGTGATATATTCATACAATGGTATATAATTCAACCATAAAAAGAAATGAAGTACTGGTACATGCTACAACATGGGCCAACCATCAAAACATGCAAAGTGAAAGAAGCCAGAGTTGTCACGTGGGGCTGGGCTGCTCCTGCAGTCGCGGATACCGCCACTGCGGTCATTCCCAGCTCATACCTGAAGAAACCCATGACTTCACACCGTGAAGGCCCGCAAGCAGGATCCTCTGAGATCCCTGCTGCCACGCCAATCCTACTGAAGGTATTCCAGGCAATTGAAAAAGATGGAACTCTCCCCAAATCATTTTACGAAGCTAACATCACATTGATACCCAAGCCAGGTAAAGATCCAACAAAGAAAGAA
>NW_007232220.1:0-6002 GCF_000164805.1 Carlito syrichta | reverse complement strand
TTTTTTTTTTTTTTTTTTTTGAGTTGGAGCCTCACTCTGGGCTCCAGCAGTCCTTCTGCCTCATCCTTCCAAGTAGCCAGAACTACAGGCATGCACTACTACACCCAGCTAATTTTTGATTTATTGTAGAAACGAGGTCTCAGCAAGTTGCCTGGATGGGTCTCAAACCCATGGGCTCAGGCAGTCCACTTGCCTCAGCCTCCCAAAGTGGTGGGATTACAGGCTGAGTCACCAAGCCTGGCCTGGAATACTGTCAATAGAATTGGTATCAGTTCCTCCTGGTATGTTTTGTAGAATTCTGCTGGAATGCCATCTGGTCCAGAGCTTTTTTTGGTAAGTAGTATTCTTATGACATAGTCAATTTCTTTGATTGTTATCGGTCTATTTAGGGTCTCAATTTCATCTTGTTTCAACCTAGGGAGATTGTGTGATGTCAGAAAGTTCTCCATTTCCTGTAGGTTTTCAAGAGTAAAAAACACATTTTTAAAAAATAGTTTATGTATGATAGATATTTACTTATTCACTTTATGTGTCATTGATGTAATACATTTTCCAATACTATCTATCATATTTTGCCAAAATAGATTTCTGGTTTTTAACTATGTAAAACAGCGATTATTAAAGATACAGGAGTTTAATTTAGCTTATAGACTGTACCTTTCTAGTTTACCTTTTTTGTTTTTAATTAATTGTCCACACTTTTCTTACATTAAGCTATCACATTCTCTCTCCAATTAATCTCATATAATTTCACATATAATGTAAAAACTTAAAATAATATATTTCTATTTCCCCAATCTTACTCATTGCACTATTGTTGTCATGAATTTCACTTCTACATGTTAAAAAATCAATAAAATAATGTTATTATTTTTGTTTTAAAATTGATTCTCAAATAAATATTAAAATAGGAAATTATTTTAAAAGTCTTTCTTCATTTTTAATGTAGGGACTTATCACTACCAACCTCCTTCTTTTTGGTGTGTTGTGGGGTTTTTTGCTTGTCTCAAGATATTTTTCAAATTCCTTTTTGATTTACTCTTTGATCCAATGATTGTCCAAATGTGTCTTGTTTAACATGAATTTGTGAATTTTTCCATTTCTTACTGCTATTTATTTCTAGCTTCAAGTCATTGTAATCAGAAAAGATACTTGATATGATTTCAAAGTTAAATTTGTTAAGTCTTTTTGTGTGACCTAACATACTATCCTAAAAAAAAAAAAAAAAAGTTACATGTGCACTTGAGAAGAATGTGTATTTTTCTGTTGCTGAGTGGAAAGTTCTATGTATGTCTGTTATGTCCACTTGTTTTATAGTTTTGGTCATGTACACTCTTTCTGCATTGACTTTGTGTCTTAATGTTCCATCCATCATTGAAAGTAGAGTATTGAAGCTTCCTACTATTCTTGTATTGCTATCAATTTCTCTGTTCAGATCTGTCAATATCTGCTTTTATTATTAGGTGCTCTTATGTTGAGTTGTATCTTTCTGCTGAATTGACTTTTTAATCATTATATCATGACTTTCTCTCTATAGAGACAGTTTTACTTAGAGACTATTTTGTTTTATGTAATTATAGCCACTCCTACTTTCTTTTGGTTACCATGTGCATGGAATATATTTGTTTATTTTTGAATAGAAGATAAGCGTCTTGAGGATAGGATATAGCTTTTTTTTTTTTGAATTGGAGTCTCACTCTGTCGCCCAGACTGGATTGCATTGGCTGCTCCTGTTCACCACAGCCTCGACCTGCTGGGCTCCGGCGATCTTTCCGCCTCAGCCTTCCAAGTAGCCAGAATTACAGGCATGCGCTACCACACCCGGCTGATTTTTTTGATTTATTGTAGAGATGAGGTCTCGTCAAGTTGCCCAGGTGGGTCTTAAACCCACAGGTTCAGGCAATCCACTCACCTCAGCCTCCCAAGGCATGGGATTACAGGTTGAGCCACCAAGCCCAGCTAGGATATAGTTTTTAATCCATTTAACTGCTCTACTTTTTATTGTGTAGTTTAATTAATTTACATTTAAAGTAACTATTGATAGGTAAGTATATACTATTACCATTGTGTTAGATGTTTTTGTTTGTCTTTTAGTTCTTATGTCCATCTTTTGTCCTCTTACTGTATTCCTTTCTGTTTCTTCCTTCTTTTTTTTTTCTTGTATTGATAAGGTTTGATTGCTTTCTCTTTTTATTTTGTGTAGCTTCTATAGATTTTTGGGAGGATAATCATGGGACTTGCATATAATATCTGGTAGTCAATCCAGGCCATTTTAAGCTGATAGCAATTTAACTTGCATCTACACTTTACTGCTCCTCCTCTCACATTATATGCTATTGATGTCAAAATTCACATGCTTTTGCATTTGTATCCATTAAGATAATTTAGTATATTTATATTTAATAGTTTATCTTTCAGCATTTATATTTGTATTGAATACAAGTATAAAAGTACAAGTTTTATACTTGTATTGTATAATTGTATTGACAACAATTCACCCATCACCATTATGGTAAGGATTTTTTTGTTTGTATATTTACCTTTACCACTGAGTTTCTTACTTTCATTTGTTTTTGCATTACTTTCTAGTGTCCGTTTGTTTTAACTTGAAGAACTTCCTTCAGCACTTCTTGCAAGCAATTCTAGTGGTAATAAACTACCTCAGCTTTTGTCTGAGAAAGTTTTTATCAACTTGCTACTTTTGAAGACAGATTTGACAAGTATAAACACGCTGGGTGGCAGTGTTTTATTTTCTTTCCATCTTTCAGAACTTTCATTACATTCCTTTCTAGCCTGAAAAGTTTTTGCTAAAAAATGTATTGAAAGTCTTATGGAGGTACTTTTGTATGTAACAAGTGATTTTTTTTCTCTCCTTACAAAATTCTCTGCCTTTAACTTTTGACAATCTGATTATAGTATGACTCTGCATGAGTTTCTTTGGATTCACCTTGTTTGATATTCTTTGAGTTTCTTGGATCTGTTTCTTTTTCTTTCCCGAGGTTTGGAAAATTTTCAACTTATTATACAAAAATCATTATTTGAATTAGCCGTTTGTTCCTTTCTTTCTTTCTTTCTTTCTCTTCTTTTCCATAATGCATATATTTATCTGCTTGACACTGTCTCATTAGTTATTTAATCTATTTTTACTTTTTTTCATTCTTTCTTCTTTTTGTTTCTCCATCTGGATGATTTGAGATTGCTGATCCTTTCTTCCACATGATCTAGTCTTTTGTTAATACCCTCTACTACATTTTTTAGTCTAGCTGTATTCTTCAGCTGTATGATTTATATTTGGCATTTCTTTATAATTTTTATTTCTCCATTGAAATTCTCTCTTTGTTCATGCATCTTCTGACTTCTATCAGTATCCTTATGACCAATATTTTTAATTTGTCTGTCAAGTAAATCTCATATCTCCATTACATTAAGTTTGGTTCTGTAAATTTATCTAGTTATCTTATTTGGAGCATAATAGCCTATTTATTCATTTTTCTTGTTTCTCTTTGTTGTTTTCTGTGCATTAGCTAAAACGGCCATCTTTCTCAGTCTTCACACTGGTTGGTCTCCTATAAGTGATGGACTGCACCAATAAGCCCCACTCAAAAATATGGGTGCCTCTCAAACATTTGTGCTAATTCAAACTGCTGTATTTTTTTTTAGTGGCTCCCAAAAGAAAAGAGTGTGCCAATTATTGTCAGTATATCAAGACAGAAGAGATAGAAGCCAGTCCACTATGTAGGATCCAGAAAAGTTAGAGTGCTGGATATGTGGTTCAGTCACTTATCCTCTGAGGAAGGATCTGAGAGCTCAAGTTTATGACCTGCTTGCTCTGATTTGAACTAAAGAGAGGAGATGTAGCAAGAGCATGAATGTTCATTCAGATCACATGCTCTTTCAAACCACTGCTTTGTTCTCTGTCACCATGGTTCCACTTTCTTGTGCATCAGACTTGAAGTTGCCTCTAGACAGAAATTCAGGGGAAATGTAGACATACACTTATCTGTTAGCACTGTCTCAGGATTCACAGTTTTGCATTGCCTATTGCCCAATATTTCAAAATAGTTATTTTATGTGTTCTGCACACTTAGTAATTAGTAACAGGTAAGCAATTCCCATACCAGTATTCTTTTATGAGAGATACCCTGCAGATAGTTTTTGCAACTTTTTTAACAGTGTTAATTTTATCTCATTGGACCCATTTTTTAATGATGAGTATGATGTTGAAAGGTGTCCATAATTTTTTTGCATTTTCTAAGACTTAAGCCATAAATCTATCATTTTTTTCCCTGCATATTTTCATGTCTAACTTGGTTGGTATACAGTGAGGTCATTGCATGTTGTTTTAAAATAGTAACAATCATTCATGGTTTTAGACTATAGATTACCAAAATTTTGTAAGAATACATTTAGGAAAGTAGAGAACAATTTATCAGCAGTTAAATAAAATCTAATTTTTCAAATACAGTTATACATTGTTTTTAAAATACTAGTTTCCATTTGGCTGCTTTAATGAAATCAGCACATTGACAGATTTACTTTTTCTTTTTGAGTTCACATATATTCTTTTATTATCACTGGTGTTTTATTTTCTGGTTATTTTTATGATATTCTTCTGAATTGTACTATTTGTATTATCATTTATTGTTACTTTTACACTTTAGTACACTATTAGTAGGCATTGATGCATTCTTTTGTGTGCTGAGGATTTATCTTTAATAATTTACAAAGAAAAAGGGCATACATAACAAAAATGGAAAATAATATTAAAAAGAGTTCTAAGTATATTTTTAGTTATATAAAGTTAAGAAAATCCATGATGACACAAGAGACAAAATTCATTAGTTTTGAAGCAATAATGAGTTGAAGAGTGTACCAGTAAAGTTTATGGAATATTGTGGCAATTTATATCTTAATATAGGTGCTGGTTAAATACGTGTGTTTACTTAGTAAACACTTACTAAACTGTTCAAGTACTTTTAGCATTTGTGCACTCTATTATGTGTATGTTATACATTGCACAAATGTTTTGGCAATGACACGCAGGCATATTAACTTAGATGAACTACACCTGTTAAATGAAGCCCCATTAAGTAATCAATGCTACCTTACAGTACATTTGAAAAACTTTTGAATGTAGTAACAATACAATTTGAAAGACAATTCGTGTGAAAATTATGATGAATCATAGTTTTAAATTTTTACTTCATTTTTTATTTCTTTAAGACCACTAAACTACCAATGGAACAGTTAACATAAGTACAGGCAACCAGTGTTTCGTGGTAAAAACATAGGAGAATGTTGATTGAGGAAATGAATATCGTGTACTTTGCTTATTGCTAATTTTGCTTAATTTTGCAGCAATAGAATTTGAAAAGTCTTACATATTCACACAGATGAACTGACCAATAAAGTACACCTTAGGTGAACATTCTATACTAATTATTTCATAATTAAATGTTCTAACAGATATTTTATGCAGATATATTTAATTCATGGTTAAACTGAGAGTCTAGCAAATTTTAAATATAACTCTTAATTAATAAATGAGTATAGTTAAATTAAACTGCAAATAACTTTATGAAGAAAAATATCCACCTCTACAGATCATCCACATTTCTAATTCTATTTTTCAGAGGCAACTTATATTTTTTTCTTTTGAGTTGGAGTCTCACTCTGTCACCCAGACTGGAAAGCAGTGGCCACTCCTGGCCACCGTAGCCTCGACCTGCTGATCTCCGGTAATCCTTCTGCCTCAGCCTTCCAAGTAGCTGGAACTGCAGGCACATACTACCACGCCTGGCTAATTTTTTTAGAATTTATTGTAGAGATGAGGTCTCGCCAAGTTGCCCGGGTGGGTCTTGAACCCGCGGACTCTGGCAATCCACTCACCTCAACCTCCTAAAGCACTGGGATTACAGGTTGAGCCACCAAGGAAGGCATGAACTTTTTTTTTTTTTGAGTTGGAGTCTCGCTCTGTCACCCAGACTGGAGTGCAGTGGCCG
>NW_007232219.1:0-6920 GCF_000164805.1 Carlito syrichta | reverse complement strand
TTTTTATCCAGTCCTCTTTTGATGGGCAGCATGGTTGGTTCCATGTTCTTGCTATTGTAAACAATGCTGTGATAAATGTACGTGTGCAGGTTTCTTTTTTATAGAGTGATTTGAGTTCTTCCAGATATATTCCCAGTAGGGGGATTGCGAGGTCATATGGAAGGTCAACAAATATATCTTCAAAATACAATTGGCATAAATGATCTCTTGGAGTCTTTCCTAAATGGTTGTATTATATCTATAATCTGACATATTTTAATTTTTAATTTTTCTCTTAAGGTTCAATTCTCTCTATTCTCTCATTTCTATGTTCAGTTCTTAATTTTTTTAATTGCTTTTTATTAATTACACTATAATTACATTTTAATATTTATGCCACTTTATTTATTACATCATTCTTTTATTAATACTATATTTCTGTCTCTTATGATAATAACTGAAGTATTTGCAGCAATAGTTGTAGTAGTCGTAGAAGTGGTAAACATTAATGAGTCCTTAGTATGAAACAGACAATACACTATATATACTGTAAGATTTATTGATTTCATCCATCTATTATAAATGGAGAAAATGTTATTTCTCCAATTACACAGATAAGTAATTTAATACATAGAAAATTAATTAACGACTCAAAATTTGTACAACCAAGTGACTATAGTTAATACTAATGTATTGTATTCATTTTTTTGTATTGTAAAAATTGCTAAGAGAGTGGATTTTAAGTGTTCTCACCACCAAAAAAAATGAGATAATTCATATATTAATTAGCTTAATATAGTCGTTGCAGAATTTATAAATATACAAAATATCACAGAGGTGCACCATAAATATACATAATTTTTTGTTAATTAAAAATAGGTGAATAATTGTTTAGATCCTGTTATAAGTACAAAAAATTTTTATATGTTGAAAAGAGTCCATTTATCAAGAAGATAACAATTATAAACATACGTTCATCAAACATCAGAAGCTCAAAACACATGAAGCAAACATTGACAGAATTAAAAAGAAAAATAAAGTTTTACAATAATATTTGTATACTCCCATAAACCAGTTTAAATAATCAATGAAATATCTGGAGGCTATTACCTTAAGTGAAACAACTCAGACACAGAAAACAAATACCACATGTTCTCACTTAGAAGTGGTAGCTAAATAATGTGCATACTTGGGCATAGAGTGTGGAGTGGTGGACAATAGAGATGCAGAAGGGTGAGAGTGTTGAGAAGTGGATGTGAGAAATTAATTAATGAATATAATGTACATTATTCGGGTAATGGATACTCTACAAGCCCTGACTTTATCACTACTCAATCTATCCATGTAATAGAATTACACTCATACCCCAAAAATGTATACCTAAAAAAAAATTTTTAAAGAACTTTTACAACTTCATACTAGAAAATTAAAATAAGCAATATATTTGAATATACCTTACTTCAAAGAAGGCATGCTAATTGCCAATAAGCACAGAAAAAGTCACTTAGCATCTTTAGTCAGTAGAGAAATGCAAATCAAATCTATACACCTGTTAGAATGGTAGTGATTTAAAAAATGGAAGTAGCACATTTTGGAGATATTGTGCAAAAATAGAAACCCTAATACATTGCTGGGGGGATGCAAAATGGTACACTGTATGTGATCTGGTGGTCCTCAAAATGTTACCATATAACCCAATAATTTTGCATCTTGATAAATACTTAGGAGAATTGAAAACATATGATCAGATAAAATTTGTATACGAATGTTCATTGTAGCATTATTCAAAATCGCCAAAAGGAGAAAAGAACTCAAATATTCATCAACTTATAAACGCATCAGTAAAATGTGGTTTATTCACACAATGGCATATTATCAGTCATACAAAGGAATGAAGTATTGATATATGCTACAACATAGAAGAACTTAGAAATATTATTCTAAGTTCAAGAATGTAGTCACTAATGATCGCATATTGTATATTTCTATTCGTTTGAAATGTTCATACTAACAAACATATAGAGACAAAAAGTAGATAGTGGTTTTCTAGAACCTGGACAAGGGGAAGCAAATGGAAGTGACTGCTAACCAGTACTAGGTTTTCTTTCCTGGTGTTGAAAATGTATGTAAATTAATTGTGGTGATAAATGCACAATTCCAAATATATTAAAATTCATGGAATTTTAAATTCTAAGTGGGTAAATTTTATTATCTGCTAATTATATCACAACAAGCCTGTTATATAGACAAGGAGAAATAAAAGCTATGGAGAGTGACACCCAACAATATGTCATCTGTTAAAAAATAAGAAACTCTCAGTAAAACATACACAGCCTATTATACATTGTATTAGTCATGATAGGTAAACTAGGTTACACAGCTGTAATAAATAAACCCAAAATTCCAATGATTTAAGACAACAAAAATTTATTTCTTATTTCTGCTAATATACGTGCATCATAAGTTGTCTAAGAAAAAAGAAGTCTTTCTCTACATGTTCACTCAAATACCCAGGCTGATGGCGGTTTTGCCATCTGTAGCTCTGCCCTTGGGAAAATGCAGCCTCCCTAGTGACCACAGCAGGAGAAGCAAATGAGTAGTTGTAAATGGGCCTTTCTATACTTCAACTCCAAAATGATACATATTGCTTCTTCTCCAGTCCATTAGGTAAAGCTGGCTTTGCAGTTCTACCTAGCTGTGTTGGGGGTGGGGGGAGTGGGAGGAGACAGGGAAATATGGGAAGCAGATGTAATGTGTGAACACCACATGATATAATGTTTTTATTCCACATGATACATCAACTTTTATTTATGTTTTAAAAGTACTTAAATTTCATGGATCTCTTAATATGTACTAGACATCATGGTGTTCTTTGCATATACGCCTTCTCATTTTGTCTGTATGATTCTTCTATGAGAGACATACAGCTATTAGTATCTTCTTTTTGTAGGTGATATAATGAAATTTGGGGGTATTAAATAAGTTAACTAAGGTCACCCTGCAACAGGTGATAAGACTAGGAGTGAAGCTAAGCCACATGACCACACAGCACTTGGTTGCATTGATAAAAGAGAGAGAATTTTTCCTTGGCATTTGGCATCAGAAGTAACTATACAGGGGAAATAATGGATTAAATAATCTCAGTTCTCTAAATAAGAAAAAAGTTCCCCAACAAGCTCTGCTGTGGTAAGACAAATGGATATTTTGCTGAGAAAATTAGAAAAACAAATTTCTAGGGAGATATTTAGACCTTTGAGGAAAAGGTACACATGAGAAAGCTTGCATGAGGACCTGACATTGCCTGAGCCAGAGATTTTAGTGTAACTTTTATTTTTGTTGCCTAACGTGGCTGTGGCACTGCTGATTTGAAGATCGGAGCCTCTTTCCCCCAGTCTTCCGTTACTCCATGTCTTCCTAACCATTCTCAGCCAAAACGCAAAATATCCTCTGTTATCTCTAGACAAGGTCAGATTGGGAGGGCCAACCTGTGATCAGGATCCCCCTGGGATATTCACTCACACAATTCTAAAAGCTTCCCTTGAGAGACTTGTTGCTGTCTCTGCCTTGATATTTCAAGAGCACAAGCCTAGATTCTGTTCCACAACATAGAGCTCCACAGGTAGGGAAGGAATTCTCCAGCACGATGCTTTACCAGATGTGGTGTGGTCTGAACATGATGAAGGTTTTCCATACCAGCTTCTTTTTACTCTAATTTGTCTGTTCCTAGAACAAAAGTATCGAGAAAACACAATCATAGCCACTTAGAATTGTAAGGGATGCTAGGCAATCATTTTTATTTTACAAACAAATACAAAAGAAAAAAGAAAGGAAACCCTGAGTGACTAAAGGGCTGTCCCACAGACACCTGTTAGCTAGTTATCTTGACCCCTTGTCCACTGTTGTTTGCACTCTAAAAAGTTGCTCTATAGGACCTGCTCATTGGTTATACTTAAAAGAAAAACTACACTTCTTTTTTTATTATGTAAAATGTGTTATAGGAGTAACCATGCAAAGAATACTCCTCCCTTTCTGGATTTCTGGGGTTGTAACACTTTCAACATCTGTTTGGGGATCTCAAATGTTCAGATATTTACTTAGGAACATCTGAGCTTGGACAGTCAATACTGTTGGCAATACATCCTGCAGTAACCAAGAAGAGATGAGATGGGCTGTGTACAAGTCATGGCTTAGATTGCCTGATTTTAAATTGCTCCTATCTTTTATGATTTTCAAAGAGCTTTCATAGTCATCGCCACATAAGAGCAGGATAGCCTGTGAGAGAGGTAAAGACTAGATTTCATGATGGCTATCCTTAAAGACAAGGACTGTATCACCTCCTGTCTTGAATATGAAGGATAATTAATTCAGGAGAAATGAATGCGACTCAAGACTCCACAGTCAGATTTCTCTTGAGTAAAGAGAGCCTCTCGTGCTATAACCACAGCATCACAATAAGCTGTCACTGAGTCACCACTGGAGATAAGCATACTTGATATACTATGAAATATGGCAAGAGATCTGCAACTTGATTTGGTTTTTCACTTACATTGCTACATGTCCATCAGACAGGTTGCCTGGTCAAATGGAAGGCGCTATTTATGAGGTCACTAAAAGACATAGACTGATGAAGGCTTTAATATCTGTAGCTGCAACTACTGGAATACTCGATTACCATGGTAGGAGGGAGACAACTGGAGGGTCATGTGAATGTTTCAATCTACTAAACAATGACATATATCTATGCTACCTAAAGTTTTTTGTTTATAACCAGTACATGTCTGGATCTAGATGCAATGGGGCAGGCATATGTAAAAAAGAAGATGGAATGTTTAAGAATCACTATTTTTGTGACCCATGATGTTTTTATGTTAATAAATAAAATATTAATATTAATAACCTACTGAACACCAGATATATTCAACAAATTGTTCTTAGCTTTGTTTATATGTGATCTGATAATCTTCTTGGCAATCTTACGAAGATTAATGGACAATATTATTATCTCCTTCATTACAAGTGAGAAGTTCAAGGTTAATGAGGTTAAATTGCTTACCCAATTTCAAGCAAAGCCATCTTAACATACAGAACAAACTTGCAATCACTGCATATGCCTGTGAGGAGAAAAGTGTGATAAGTCTGCCAGGGAATGAGAACTCAGAGTAGACTGGGTAAATTCGGGAAATTATTTAGGTAAAGATGATGGTAGTTGCATGACCATATACTTAACAAAATTATTTTAAAATATATACTAAAATGTGTTCATATTATCTTTTGCAACTTATATATAATTTAAAATGAAAAAGAAATACAAAATAGCAAGCAATATAAAAACACATGTGCATACTCAAAATATCCAAATTGGTCCCCACAGGCAATTTAATTGTTTCTTCTCAGAAAAGTGAGGAGTTGGAGCTGTTCTCATGGGGAGCATCCTTTGAGAGCTCTGTGTCTCTATCATTCAATACCTCCTTCTTATGTATTCGCATCTGAAATTCATCATGACTCCAGGTGACTTCATTTTAGAGGAACTAGACTCTAATCCTAGCCATTTTGATCATTATTTACTTATCTGAATCTTAACAGTTGTTTGTTCAAACAGAACTTTTTCCAATTTTAGGATTTCCTATTAGCCTACAGGTCAAAGGAACAATCCAAGACGACGTTAGATTGAATGGCTTGAAAATGACAACCCCTTAGAGTTCTTTTAAAGGCATCCTCTTATTTGCTATTTACAAACACAGTTCTGTGGATTGTATGAGAGAGGTAAATTTATTATGTTTATTTTATAGTTAAGGAGAAGGCAAGTGACTCCTCCAAGGATTCAGAAAATATGCATGGTAGATTCATGATCTGAACTTGTATTAGTGTTCTTTGCCTCCATTTTTCTGTGCCTCACAGACTTTGGAATCATTGACTCCTGCCTGGAAGAGAGTTTTTCTAACAATATTTTCATGGAAAAATTTCTAACATATAGCTCACTATTCAAGATTGACTGTCTCTTGTTTTCAAAGAGCAAGGCAAGCTTCTATAGTCAATGTACACTTTTATTGAAAACAGCAATATATACAAAAGCAGAGGGATAGCTGTACCTACTATGCTGTTGTGAGTACAGAAATAAATGTTTTGAACTTTTTTTTAAAAAGCAGAAGTGAAGTCGGAGTATAAACATCAAAACTTCCATCAGTAAGGAATTGGATGATACTTATGAAATGTCATTATGCTGCTCTCCTAAAAAAAGATAATCAAAAAATAGTAGAAGTGATGCTCTCATTGATTAGGTAGTAATTTCATTCTGTTCACTTAATGTCAGCCTCTCAATAGTGGTAAGGAAAAAAAAAGAAGAGAAAAATGCCCCTTCTTTAAATTACCAACAGTACTAAAGAGAATTTGCGAGATCCAAACTTCTTTTGAATACTTTCCCCATAATTTCATCCTTATTATTTCTAGCTCATCTATACATATTGACAGTGGTATGTCCAAAAGTACAGACTTCTGATTTTACACTGGATTTAAATCTTGACTCTTCCTCCTATTAGCTGTGTAAAATTGTAGAGCATCACATAACTATAAATTCTCATTTGCCTTTATGGTAAAATAATTATAATTTTCCTAAACGTACATGCAGAGGAGGACCAAAACTCTCACAGAATTTATTTATAAAACTAAAAATGTTTATTTATTCTTACATGTTTAAACTTCAGTCACACTCAATGTACTCTGTATTTGATACAATACACCTATAGAGACACTTTTTCCACTACTCCAAACAGTTTTGGAACTTATCACTTTTGTTGCCTTTTAGTGTTTCTGCCACATTGTCAAACGTTTCCTTTTGAGTCCTTTTTTCACATTGGTAAACAAAAAAAGGCACTGAGAGGTGATCCAGTGAATAGAAAATGTGGGGCATGAGAGTCACGCCAGTTTTTGGTCAGCAACTGCTG
>NW_007232218.1:0-21617 GCF_000164805.1 Carlito syrichta | reverse complement strand
CCAGCAGATTCTGCAGACATTTAAGGAGGAGCTGATACCAATCCTACTGAAGGTATTCCAGGTGATTGAAAAAGATGGAACTCTCCCCAAATCATTTTACGAAGCCAACATCACATTTGATACCCAAGCCAGGTAAAGATCCAGCAAAGAAAGAGAACTACAGGCCAATATCTTTGATGAACATAGATGCTAAAATTCTCAACAAGATCCTAGCAAACCGGATTCAGCAAGACATCTCAAAAATCATCCATTATGACCAAGTAGGCTTCATTCCTGGCATGCAAGGCTGGTCCAATATTCGTAAAACCATAAATGTAATTAAATACATCAACAGATGTCAAAAAAAAACCACATCATTATATCATTAGATGCAGAAAAATCTTTTGATAGAATCCAGCACCCCTTCTTGATTAAAAACCCTCTAACAGCTAGGCATATGGGGAACATACCTCAAAATATTAAAAGCCATCTACAAGAAACACACAGCCAGCATACTCCTAAACAGACAAAATCTGGAACCATTTTCCCTGAAAACTGGAACAAGACAAGGATGCCCACTCTCGCCCCTTCTGTTCAATATAGTATTGGAAGTTCTGGCTAGAGCAATCAGAGTAGAGAAGGCAATCAGAGGTATTCAGATAGGAAAAGAGGAAGTCAAGCTATCTCTCTTTGCAGATGACATGATCTTGTACCTTGAAAACACAAAAGAACCTGTCAAAAACCTCCTTACACTGATATAGAACTTTGGCAAAGTCTCAGGATATAAAATAAATATGCAAAAGACAATAGCATTTCTTTACACCAAAAATGAACAAACAGAAACCCAAATAAAAAGCACGATTCCATTCACAATAGCCACAAAAAAAAATGAAATACCTTGGCATCTTCCTAACCAGAAACGTGAAAGACCTTTACAATGAAAACTACAAAACACTGCTGGAAGAAATCAAAGATGACACAGACATGTGGAAAAATATCCCATGCTCATGGATTGGAAGAATCAACAATGTTAAGATGTCCATTCTACCTAAGGCAATCTACAAATTTAATGCAATACCCATAAAATTACCAGCAACATTCTTCTCAGACCTAGAAAAAACAACACAGGAATTCATATCGAAACACAAATGACCAAGAATAGCCAGAACAATCCTCAGTGAAAAAAACAAAGCAGGTTGTATCACATTACCAGACTTCAAACTTTACTATAAAGCTACAGTCATCAAAACAGCTTGGTATTGGTACAAGAACAGGCATATTGATCATTGGAATAGAATTGAGATTCCAGAAGCAAAATCTCAATTTCTCAACCAACTCATCTTCAACAAAGCCTCCACCACCTACCACTGGGGAGAAGAGAACCTATTCAGTAAATGGTGCTGGGAAAACTGGCTGACCACATGCAAAGGATTGAAACAGGACCCCTATCTATCCCCATACACAAAAATTAACTCTAAATGAATCAGAAACCTAAATGTAAAACCTCAAACCATAAGAACCTTGGAAAATGAAGGAAATACCCTCATGGAAATTGGAACTGGCATCCAATTCCCAAAAAAACCCAAAACACATAGGCCATAAGAGATAAGACAGACATGTGGGACTTCATTAAACTGACAAGCTTCTGCAAAGCCAAAGAAACCATCAAGAGAACAGGAAGACAACCTACAGACTGGGAAAAAGTATTTGCCAACTCCAGGTCTGACAAAGGCTTAACATCTTAGATCTTACAAGGAACTCAAACGTGCTGAAAAGAAAAAAACAAACAACCCCATTATTAAATGGGCAAAAGATTTGAACCGACACTTCTCAAAGGAAGACATCTGAGCAGCCAACAGACACATGGAAAAATGTTCAACCTCACTAATCATCAGGGAGATGCAAATCAAAACCACACTGAGATACCACCTAACTCCAGTCAGAATGGCAGTTATCAATAACAAAAAATAACAGCTGCTGGAGAGGGTGTGGTGAAAAGGGAACACTTCTATACTGTTGGTGGGAGTAAAAACTAGTACAACCCCTGTGGAAAACAGTATGGAGATTCCTAAAAGCTCTAAATATTGACCTCCCATATGACCCCGCAATCCCCCTACTGGGAATATACCCTGAAGAACTCAAATCACTTTATAAAAAAGATACCTGCACATGTATGTTTATCACAGCACTGTTCACAATATCAAGTACCTGGAAGCAACCTTGCTGTCCTTCAAAAGAGGACTGGATTTTTAAAATGTGGTACATATACAGGATGGAATACTATGTAGCCATAAAAAAGAACAAAATAATGAATTTTGCAGCAACCTGGATGGAACTAGAGTCTATAATACTGAGTGACCTCTCACAGAAACAAAGATCTGAGTAGCACACATTCTCACTCCTATAGTGGACCTTGAACATCCAATGTAATACTATAAGAAATGACTGACAGTGGTGGGAAACTGTGGGGAGAAGGGGAAGGGAGATGGGATTAATGATAGTAAATATCTGTCTGGGGAGGGGGAGACACCTCTTATCAACAAGGGTGCCTGAATGAAGCATATTTGTTTACCTAACCCTTTACTGTACCCCACAATATCATAATTAAAAATATTGATTAAAAAAAAAAGAAACCGAGCTAATAAAAGCTTTAAATTGAATACCCTGGTGTTTAGTGTTTCTTGTTTTGGAATCCTGTCAGCTCTATTGAGGGAAGTTTGGAACACTCCCTTGAGGAAACACCCCAAGGATGTTTTGGGTCCAATCCATTCATGGGTGTGTCTGACAATACAACTTCCAGCCTTCAACTGGTCGCCCAACCCCTCCATGCCCATGAAGACCCTTGGTTCCTGTGTCCACACAGTGGTGGGTACTTCCACCCTAATGACCTCTTGATGGCATGCTTATTATAGGCAACTGTTGCCAATCAGCTTTGACCTCTGTTCTTTGCTGTGGATCCATCTCCATGTGGGGAACCGTCCTTTCTCTTTTTCTGCTCATGACTTTGATGATTTGCATATCTCAGAAATACTATAGGTAGCATTTCCCAGTGTTAGAAGCAGATGAGGGTGGATCACTTGTCTACCTTGACTGTGGAATCTAGCACTATGATCCTCTCATATCTCGACACCTCATGTCTTAATCTGACCTGCAATATGACCACAATTAAGCCCTTCCCATGACCAGGCAACACTGATCCCTACAACCACTCTGTGGAGTGGAATCCATGCAAACATGATTTAAATAAGAAAACAGAGGCTCATATAAGGGACCTTACTACCCAATGTCACACAGACAGTGAGGCATAGTCAGAAATTTTTAAAAGTCAACTCCCATTCCACTCCCCAAACCACACCTCAAACCTTAATTATTGTCCCTAAAACCTTGAAAAGAGACCGAGATGCAGAGAAATGCCAATGGAAACAAGGACCAGGGAGAGGAAAAATTGACTCAGAGTTGTGTTCCCAGGAAGGGAAGGGTACAGATGCAGTTGCCAAAAATAAAAAACAAATTTGAACAAAGAGAGGAAGTCCAAGATGCGAACTATTTGGTAGAAAGAGAACTCAGAATCTAGGGCAAGGAAAGAAGTAATTTTCTTTCCTTATTTCCGTGTCTCCTTTGTGCTCTCTGCCACGTGCAGCTTGACCTGACCTGCACACTCAGGTAATTACTGTGTCTCTGCTGACCTAATTATGCCTTAAAGCATGGACCTGCATCTTCTCTGAATCATCTCCAGGCCAGAGGAGAGCACTGGCCATGGTGAGGACCCCATAAGGATGTGCTGATTATGAGTTGAGGAGTAAGCCCACCTCTCAGGCTTTGCAAAGCTCTGAGAGGGAAGGAGGAGCCCCAGTTCTCACTTATCTGGGAGGGGTTGATTAGGAAAACAGAAGGTCTATTTTCTGCTGTGTATAGAAGCTCACTAAGATGAAGATGCATCCCAGAGACATTTTCCAGGGGTGAGAACAGACGTCTTTTCTGTGTGAAGTGTCTCCAGACAGCCTGGTCCTCACCCCAGGTTCAGCGTGTGGAAATGACAGCCAGAATCCTGGGAGTTCCCTTCCTGTGAGACTGCTGATGTGGCAATTCTGAGACAGGAATAACCCAGGCCTAAGTGACCTAACTCTGTGTGTCTTTCTCTCCTGCCTAGCAGTGTTATCTCATCCGTGTGCACAGAGAGAACCAGTAAAAGGAGACGCCATGGCCTCCACTCTCACAACCCTGCTCTACATTGGTGAGATTTAAATAGGGGGAGGTGAGCCCTAGTGTGAGAGGCACCCCCACCCCACAGCCAGGCCCTGGTCCATGAGTAGATCCCAGGCTCTCAGGAACCTCTGGGGAAGAAAAGGATCTGCTCAGGCTTCAGAGGGAAAACCTCTGAACGGAAACCCTCTTCCAGGGCTGAGTCTGGGCCCCAGCATCTGAGTGCAGGCAGGTGAATCTGTCTCCAGGTGTCCTAGTTCCCTCCTGCTCACTGAGGACAAGGGGTAACTTCTAGGAAGTTGGGGATGGAGCACAGCAGTTCTGGACTAATTGATGGGGGCATCTGGAAGGTCCTGGAGCTGAGAGCTGGGAATCTGAGTGGTGTGGATGTCATGGGTTCCAGACTCTGATTTCCTTCCAGGGACTTTCCCCAAACTCACCTTCTGGAATGAGCCAGGCCATATAATCACTCAAGAGAGCCCCGTGACCATCTGTTGTCAGGGATCTCTGGAGGCCCAGGATTACCATCTGTATAAATAGGGAAGCTTGGTGCCCAAGGACATACAGAGCACCCTGGAGCCTGGGGGCAAAGCAAAGTTCTCCATCCCATGTATGACAGAAAAACATGCAGGAAGATATCGCTGTAGCTATGGCAGACACACTCACTGATCAGAGCCTAATGACACCCTGGAGCTGGTGGTGGCAGTTGAGAGGACACCCAGGGTTCCCAGCTCCAGACTCTGCCCTCAGGAAGGGGGACTGCTCTCAGGGATGTCTCCCCTCATAGTCCAGTCCACGTGATCATGTGGGAGGCAAGAGCTCCATTGAACACAGAGCCTCCTTCTCTCCTAGAAACCTACAGTCAATCCACCCTCTCAGCCCTATCCAGCCCTGTGGTGATCCTGGGAGGGAACGTGACCCTCCAGTGCGGCTCATGGCTGAGATTTGACAGACTTGTTCTGTGTAAGGAAGGAGAAGATAGCCATCTCCAATTTCTAGACCCACACTCCCACACCCTCTAGTGGATCAAGGCTCTCTTCTCTGTGGGACCCTTGAGGCCAAGTCACAGGTGAACATACAGGTGCTACAGTTATTTCTTGAGTTCTCCCTGTGAGTGCTCTTCTTCCAGCGATGTCCTGGAGCTCCTGATCTCAGGCGAGAAATTCACAGCATTGATCCACCGCACTCAAAGCCTCTAAAGAGGTGGGGAGAAGGCTCATCCCAGAGTAGACCAAGGTAGAGTGATGTTTGGGTGAGAGGACTCAGGGATTCTGGGGTCAGAGACTTGGAAAGGTCATAAGCATTGAGACCCAGGGGGAGAGGGAGAGTACATGGAGGGACCTGATTGTTGGCTCTTAGAACTTTTTCATCAAGTGTGAAACCATCACTCTCATTGCAGCAGTAGGTCGTGACCCCTGGAGAGAACTTGACCCTTCGGTATCACTTATGTCAGCTATGACTGGGTCACTTTGTCTAGGGAGAGGGGATAGGACTCCCCAGTGCCCTGGCAAGCAGCCCCTCGCTGGGCTCTCTCAGGCCACTTCAAACTGGACCCTATGAGTGACTCCCATGGGAATCAGGACAGAGGCTATGGTAGACACAACCTCTACTCTGAGTGGTCAGTCCCCAGTGACCCCTCTGGACATCCTGATTGCCAGTGAGGAACCCAGTAGGTTTAGTCAGGGACCCAGATTCTGCATAAGCCCTGCTGTGGGAGCCCCAGGTGGTGATGGCCAGGGTGAGGGATGGAGGTGTCAAGGGAAAGAGAGACAAAATATGAGTGGCAGGGAGAATCACAGAGCCAAAGAGACAGAGAGACTGAGTCCTCAAAGAGAAACCTTTATAAGGTCTCAGCTCAGAATAAGGTGTGGGAAGCCCTTCACCCTCAGCCATCCTCCTCTTTCTAAGACAGCTCCCTCACAGACCTTCCCTCTTTATGCAGCCAGGCCCCATAGTGGCCTGAAGAGAGCACATGACGCGACTGTGTCAGTCATGGTACCCAGTAGACACATTCCTTCTTTCCAAGGAGGGGGCTTTCACCTCCTCCACTTTGTGTCTAATATCAAAGTAGCAAGCTCAGGTCTACCAGGGCAAGTTCTACATGAACACTGTGATCTCAACCCATGGGGAACCTATAGGTGTTATGGCTCACACAAAAGCTCTCCCTACCGGTTGTCACACCGCAGTGACCCCCTGGAGCTGCTGGTTTCAGGTGAGGACCCCTGACCCTTTGCTCTATGAGCACAAAGGGTCAGCTCAGGGTCCTGTTCCAGGACAGCTCTGGGTAATAAGGAATGAGAGCAGTGAAGGGGGAGGATTTACAGGGGAGGGTCCAGTCCATGAGAGAGTGGACATAGATAGAGACTTCTCATCCCTGGGAATTTACCCTTGAAGTCTGGTAGAGCAGGGAGTGCTGGAAGGAGACATGGGTGAATCTTGGTGGTTACATAATTAGACTGAAGGCAAAGACAGAGTCCACTAACCTGCCTTGGAGGATGTGTGATGAGTATAAAAAAGGATGGCCCAGGTCAACAGGATTTGAGGTCCAGCCCTGACATGGATTCAGGGAAGATCCTGAGACTGATGGAAGAGGAAGAGGCTGGGTGAGGTGGAAGGAAGACAGATGAATGCTGCCTTGGCAGCTCTTACTCCTCATTCTCAGAGACCCTGAAGATGAAGACCCTCACCGACACATGAGAGGGACTCTGAGCCCTCTCAGGACAGGGCAAGAGGCTGCTTGGGCCTCAGTGAGATCTGACTGTGGTCAAGGTAGAGCCACACAAGACATGCCCCTTCAGAGGGAAGCCCCTCAGCTAAGGATACCGCTCAGCAGGGGCCCTCTTGTGCTTATCTGATGGCCTCTATATTCAAGGCAAACCTAAGACTAAGGAGGAACTATGCACCTGCTCACTGGGGCAAGTTAGGGAGTTATCTACAGTGCATTTTATGGGCAGTTCATTTATAATCTGCATTTCTGTGCAAGATTGTCTATCGCTGTTCTTTAAAAGAGGCCTAATATATGGTCTAAAGATAAGTACTTCTACTCCCATTTTCAATAGAATTGATTGTTTTGTGTTCACTATAGAAAGTAGTTACTGGCTGGACTCAGTGGGTAATCCCAGCACTTTGGGAGGCCAAGGCAAGTCGATTACCTGAGCCCACTGTTTAAAGACTAGTCTGGACAATTTGGCAAGACCTCATCAAAAATTAGCCAGGCAAAGTGTTGCGTGTCTGTGGCTCCAGCTACTCGAAAGGTTGAGATGGAAGGATTGCCTGAGCCCAGCAGTTCGAGGTTGTGGTGGTCGTGAGCATGCCACAGTACTACAGCCTGGGCAACAGAGTGAGACTCCAACTGAAAAAAAAAGAGAGAAAATAGTTTCTTATTCAGATCAATATTTTAGTCAATGATGTTTTAAATTGAAGTTTGTTGATGACTGATGCCCTGGTTGGACTCAAACTCCTGAACTCAAAACATCCTCATGCCTCAGCCACCTGAATAGCTGGGACCACTGGCGTGCACTACTGTACTCAACTATTATTTAACTAATACTAAAGTATTGACAACATAGCTGTTAATTTGGATAGATTCATTTTTCTTCATGTCAACTTAGTGTAAATTATCTTTCTTCCAATTTTATTAAACTGATGTCTTCTTAATTTCTTATCAAATTTGTATTAATCACAAATAAATAAAATATTATTTTCTTATTTCCATATTGTATCCCAATTTTTATCACTTGAAACATGAATATATATGCAGATATATTTATCTTCAGTTTTATATTCCTATATGTATTATGATTATATACACTGCATATAGATATATGTGTATATCTCTATGTGTATTTATATCTACAAATATTCATCCATATGCTTCATATGTTTCATCTGGTATGTTTTTTCATGTTTGATATTGGTCTTCTCTACTAGATTCACACTTCAAAAATAACATAAATACTGTTTTATGAACTACTGGCAATACTAACATTTAAAGCGTATGTTTGCATATGTATGTGTATGTATGTATGTGTATCCCATCATAGGTGAGTAAACAGAAAGAACACAAGAACTCAAATATTTCTAGAAGGGAAACCATTTTTCTCACCAACTCTGAACTTTTGGGGATCAGCAATGCTTTGTTCTAGACTTAAAGTTTGAATTCACAGAGCAAAGAAAGACAGAAGAAGTCCATGAAGAGATCAGAGAAAAACCTGCTATAGCAGATACAGGGTTTCTTAAGAGACTACACCTGAGTTCTGTCATGAGAGGTGGGGATACAAGAGCACAGAACCCAGGGGAAAGGCTAGGTGTCTAGAGCTCCTCATAAACACCCTTGCCTTTGGGATCACAGGGTTTGCTGAGACCACCAGCCCATCACACAAAAAGTCAAAATCTAAGAGTAGGAAGATGCTCTCAGATACAGGACTGGACACAGAGGGTCAGGTTCAGGGTCAAGGGGAGGTGGGTGCCAAGGATGGACATTCAGGGATCTGCCCTGACCTCTGTGGCCTATTTTTTCCACCACCCTGAGCCACACAGCACCAGGACTACACAGTGGAGAATTCAATTTGCATGGGCATGGCTGGCTTGATCCTGGTGGTCCTCAGAATTCTGATATTTGATGCTTGGCACAGTCAGAGAAGTCCCAAATTTGTATCCAGTAGGCAAACAGGAGAGAGGACAAAGTAGCATTCAGAGTGGTAGAGACTTTGAAACAAATCTCGTGATTCCAGGAGATTGCTGAAGAAAATCTGGGGCGTAAATTGGGAAAATATCCAAAGAAAATATTGGGGGAAGCAAACATGGATTGGGTGCAGGGAAAATGACTAAGGTGTCTGTGGAGGACTCTCCGTCCACTAAACTGTGGTTCTCTCCCTCCTTCTTATTGTTGACTTCTCCCGACTGCCCCCATTCACCTTTTCTGTCCACAATAACATGAGGTTACATCCCCCAGTGTGAGTTTGGATTCACACCTCTGGCTGAATCTGTTGATAGGGAGCCTCGACTATATCAATTGATGCAATAGCATGGATAACAGCATAATCTCAAAAATGTACATTAAGTGAAAGAAGCCAGACACAAAGACTGCACACTATATGACTTCATTCATAAGACATTCTTGAAAAGGTGAAACTGTAGGAATGGAAATCAGACACATGATTGCCAGGGGCCGGTGGTAGGAGGAAGGGACTGACTGCAAAGGGACATGAGGGACCTTTTTGGGGTGATGGAAATGTTCTATATCAGGAACGTGGTGGTTGCTACCTAACTACACTTGTCAAAACTCATCAAACTGTACACCTCAGAAAGGGCAAATTTTATTACATAAAAATTATGCCTCAATAAGCCTGACAATAAAATAGTAAAGCACACCTAAAATATTAAGGGAAAATAAATCTAAGAAAAAAATAACTTACATTTTTCCAATTCCAGAGTCATCATATGAAGTACTCTCAACTGCTGTCATTGGGACTTGTGTGGCTCCTACATCTCTGAAGGAGAAAGCCCAAGCATTCATGATCTGAACCCCAGTACAAAGATTATGTACTTAAAAAGGTATTTCAAGAACATGTAATTACTTCAATTTGGGCTTCTCTATAAAACAAGCCAGGAGTTTATAGTTTATTTGCCATAGGAGATAATTCCAGAGAGCTCTTATTAAAAAATTGTAAATAGATCTGCATAATAAACATGATGATATTAACTAGTAGAAGCTATACCCTCTTTTACCAATATCTTGTTTCTCATTTTCATATTGCTTCAACTAACTCTCTCTCTCTCTCTCTCTCTCTCTCTCTCTCTCTCTCTCTCTCTCTCTCTCTCTCTCTCTCTCTGAGTCAGGATCTCATTCTGTCATCTTGGCTGGAGGGCAGTGGCAGCATCCCAGCTCAATGTAGCTTCCACCTCCTGTGATCAACTGATCCTTCTACCTCAGCATCTTGAGTAGTTGGGATTATAGTGCCCCACCAGGACCAGTTAATAATTTTTTGTAGATATGAAGCCTTGGTATGTTGCCCAGGCTGGTCTTGAATTTCTGGGCTCCAACGATTCTCCCACCTCAGCCTTCCAAATACCCGGGAGCTTCATTCACTTCTCTTGATTACTTGCTCTGTTTTTTTCTTTTTAAAATACTGAACACGCATGCTTCCTTGCTTTCTGGGATAATTAATATTTATACATGTGCCTACATGTTTTATATTTATAGGTGTTCTTCAGTACTGGTCCCTTTCCCTGCTGTCTTTTTTATTTACTTTATTTTTATTAAATAAATATGGGGTCTTATGTTGCCTATGCTGGTCTCGATCTCCTGGCCTTAAGCAATCCTCCTACTTTGGCATCCCAAAGTGTTGGGATTACAGGGATAAGCCACCACAGCCGGCCAATATACAACCTTTTAAAATTATTTTCTTGGCCAATAACTTTTTTCAATAACCCAGTTAAATTTTAAATTATGACTTTTTAAGCCAATATACAAAATACTTAATCTTTCATAAAAGTAAAAAAGAAGAGCAGAAATCATCTCATGACTCATGAGATCACTGTAATAGTTACAAATATTTGAACACTGGCAACTTAAACATATATGAATCCTCAGCAGTTGTTAGAGCATTGCAATTGAGAATTCTGAAAAACAAAATGAAATTAAAAATTATCTGCATTTTCAATATGCATGAAACTGCACAAAAAGTGTATATTCAGGGTTTTTTTGTGTGGAATGTGTAGGTTTAAAAAAATTTTTTTGAGCTTTACCTATATATCACCCTTAAACTCCAAAAAGCACTCTTCCTTTGGGAACTATCCAAGTCAGTAGATAAGAGGAAGTGGAGAAGAGAAAGCGGGGGAGGGGGAAGAAAGAAAAGTGAATAGCAAAGAAAAAATATGTCAACGAATTTTTCAGGTAAAAACCCTAAAAGTGACTATGCTGATAGAAAGCCTTTGCTCTGCAGGAAACACTATCTCTAGTGTCTCCATAATGCAAAGTTACTGTCTTTCATCTTTATACATTTAAAAAAATTAATGGTTTAATTCACCTAGTTAAGAAAAAACCATTACCAATTCCTTGACTTTAGAGCCAAAGAAAAAGGAATAAATTGGAGAGGAGGACCAGGTGAAGCCATCCTCCCCTCACCCTCATGCACTCCCACTGGTCTCATGTGTCACACCAAATCCTCTGTCACAGTGCACAGATTCGCAAGTTTACTGTCAGTCTCTTGGACTGTCTGTTCCCTGAGTGCAGGAACAATACTTATTGTCATTGTCATCTCTGTGTCCGGCATAGTGCCTGAAATTTACTAGGTACTTCACAAATGTTTGTTGAATAAATGAATAACATTTTGTTTATATATCAATAAAATTGAAAATTCATTTTTGTTAAAAATTTTTATTCCAAAATGCTGGAATATTTTCTTTTCCATTCTTTAAAACGAACAGAAAAGAAAGAAAGGAAAGAAACAGCAAGATAAAATAAAATCTACCTTTCTGTTAACTCAAGAATCATTAGTGTACTTTTGCAAAACATAAAAATAATAATAATGCTTTGCATTATTATTACATAACAATCATTGCAGCTAATATCCACTGGGCTCCCAGGAAGCTGTGATCACCATTTCACATTTAATGTTCTCTATAACTTTATGTAGTAGATATTATTACCCCATTTAATTTTTTTTTTATTTGAGTTGGGGTCTCACTCTGTCACTCATGCTGGGGTGCAGAGGCATACTCCCAGCCACTGCAGTCTTGAACTGCTAGCATCAGATTCCTTCTGCCTCAGCCTTCCAAGTAGCTGGAGTTGCAAGCATGTACCACCATGCCCGGCTACTTTTTGGGATTTGTTGTAGAGATGAGGTCTCACCAAGTTGCCCAGGCTGGTCTTGAACCCCCAGACTCAGACAATCGTCTCACCTTGGCCTTACAAAATGCTGAGATTACAGACTGAGCCACTGTGACCAGCCAAGCACTATCTCTTAAGTGTTTACTAAGGTCCCATTGTATGTATGTATTTGTTATTCTCTCACCCTTGAATATTTACATCATTTCCACTGCTGAATATTTCAAAGAATCACTGCAAGTAATCTCTGCACATCTTTGATTTTCTTTTCCCTTGGGATAAATTTCTTGAAGTGTTATTGGTGGGTCACGGATTTGCCTAATTATGCAGTTGCCCTCTAGGAAGTACAGAAGAGGGGATACATGCTTCTTGTGTTCTCCCATACTGGGTATTATGAGTCATTTTATTTATTAATTGTTAAATTTTAATTTGAAACCATGGTCTTGCTATGTTACCCAGGATGATTTCAAACTCCAGGGCTCAATGGAACCTCCCACCTCAGCCTCATGAGTAGTGAGATGACAGGTGTGAGCCACCATGTCTGGATGAGAAGTGTTTTTAATCTTTGTCAATTTGAGAGATTTTTTTCCTGTAATTTTAATCCCATCGTGTTTTCATTTACTGACTTTTGCCACCATAAGACCAGTGTTTGTAAGTCAGGAGGCAGAAAAACACAGTGGTTATATATAGATATATAATTTTTTAATTGAGATCTCACTTTGTCACCCAGGCTGGAGTGCAGTGGCCTGCTCACAGCCACCACAGCCTCAATCCACTGGGCTCAGGCTATCCTTCTGCCTCAGTCATTCAGGTATCTGGAACCACAGGCATGCACCACCACACCTGGCTACTTTTTTGATTTACTGTAGAGATGAGTTTTCACCAAGTTGCCCTGGCTGGTCTCAAACCTGTGGGCTCAGGCAATCATCTCACCTCGACCTCTCAAACTGCTGGGATTATAGGCATGAGGCACCCCACCTGGCCTATTGCCCCATTTTAACATGAGTAAACTGAGGTACAGAGATGATTTATAACATCCTAGGTCACCATGATATTAAAAAGCAAAATTGGAATTTGAACCGTGCTCTTTGAAGTCAAAAACACAGAGTCTGTGCTTACCCTGAATGAAGAAAAGAGGTTTCAAAGAGCTGCTACTTTAACCTTGATTCTGAGAGAACCAAGTACAGAAATGCCTTTGCAATCTTCACCTTCTTTATCTTGGAACGCCTCAATAAGAATTACAGTTTCTCTTCTTATTTCTTTTCCCTAATCATTTCCCATAATTAAGTATTTAACTAGTCCATGGTCCCCGAGACTTAAGAGATTTAAAGCCTTTTTGTAGGTGACATCACTAAAAATGATGGAGTAAAAACATCTGAAAATCCATTCCTTCCTAAAAGCAACAAGTGGGACAGTTGAGGAGCTGCTGGTGGGCTGGCAGGGACCTTGCACTAACTGGAACGGGAGCCGGGTCAAGAGCAGAATGGGCACAGAGCTGGAGAAGAGAGTGCGGTGGGAGGTCAGCAAAGGTGAAAGGCCATGGCAACCACATCTTTTTTTTTTTAAGTGGGAGTCTCACTCTGTCGACCAGACTGGAGTGCTGTGGCCGCTCCCGGCCACGGCAGCCTCGACCTGCTGGGCTCCGGCATTCCTTCTGCCTCAGCCTTCCAAGTAGCTGGAACTACGGGCGCGCGCTACCACACCCAGCTAATTTTTTTTTTTATTGTAGAGATGAGGTCTCACCATGTTGCCCAGGCGAATCTCGAACCCACGGGCTCAGGCAATCCACTCACCTCAGCCTCCCAAGGCGCAGGATTACAGGCTGAGCCACCGAGCCCGGCTGCGACCCCATCTTAAATAGGATTGGGTGTGGGTGGTAGCAGCAAGAATTGGGGGTGCCCTAGCAAAGACCTAGGGACGGGGTGTCCTCGGGATGGCAGGTAAAGGAAAGGAAGCGTATGGTGGACTGGGGAGTCAGTCTGTAGTTACAATGCGCAAGTAAGACTTGGGACAGGCTGAGATCAAAGTTATCAAGTAGGAGGTAGTGAGCTAAACAGAGCACAATCACTGGAGATAGGTCTCGAATGACAGGGGGGCATAGGTGGGGAGCTCGGATGAGCAGACCGTGCGGGCTGAGGATGGGATGTGGGGAATGGGATGAGAAAGCTGGGCCATAAGGGGGAGGACAGAACCGGGGGATTTGAGGAGGTGCGTGGAGCCCCAGGGCTGCCAGAGGGGCTGGACTGAGGATGAAGGATGTCAGGGCGGGCGGGAGGAGGTGGTCGAGCTCAGGGTTGGAGCTCAAGAGGGTCACGAGTGGAGCTGCACTGACGCCAGGCCAGGTTGCGGGCATGAGCCAAGGGCTGGGATCTCGGCGGGAGGAGGGAGGGGCGGCCCGCAGTGCGGTGCGAGCCTGGGCTGCCCTATGGCCTCACGGCGGCCAGGGCTGCGGATCCTAGGGAGCCCTCCGCTTCCCGCCTCACCCCTCGACTCCTAACTCACTAGAGAGGGTGGGAAGTGGGGCTGGAGACAGACCAGCTTAAGCAGCCCTTCAGCCCGGCAGCAACGCAACGGCCCTTGGCAACAGACAACAGAAAGCTGCGCGGGTGACGCCTGACGTCATCACGCCAGCACAGCGCTCTGGCCCCGCCCCCGTCCCGCGGAACCAATCGTGAGCCTAGGAGGAGCCGCGGGGAGGGGTCTTTCGCTCCCGGAAGTCCTAGGGTGCGGGTACCAGATCAGGCCCGTGGTTTGGGCGATTGGGGACCCAGGGACACAAGCCAGGTGCAGAGAGGCACAGGAGCCAGGGCCTGACAATACTGTGGTGATTCTGTTTCACGCACACGCAGGGGCGGTGGCTCAGTGAGCAGGGACTCCAATCAGTGAGTAGAGACATCGAGTGCCTGCCCACAGATTCAGGGGCGGGGTAGTCACTGACCCCAAGCTTATCTCAAAGCCCTCACACTCTGTGAAGATCCTGAGATTCCTCTTCTGTGTCATGCAGGGATGAAAAACACCTCCAAAGCGATGATCTCTTGATGGCTCAACACGCTTGTGGCCACTCAATTTTCATTTCATCTTAAAAGTGGATATTCCTGCATTTGGGGACTGTAATTTTTTTGTATATGACTATTATACTCTTCATGTTTTAGATTTCAGAGCATTTCTTGCCAGGTAGAATCTCTGAGGGGCCACTGCTTTGCTAAGCCATGGTCTGACCATTTGGTTCCTTGAGCCCAGTTCACCATGTTTCCTAGCTTTGCCCCCACCACCTACTTTGAGGAGGTGAATCAATCTCTCTCTCTCTCTCTCTCTCTCTCTCTCTCTCTCTCTCTCTCTCTCCTTTCTAAATAAGCTATATTTTCCAATCTAACTTCTGTGCAGCTCTTTGCATCTTTCATGTGGCATGGGATTATACAACCCCACCCTGGCGGGTCTGACCTAACATTATCTCTGATTTCTTTTTTCTTTATTTTTTGAGTTGAAGTCTCACTCTGTTGCCCAAGCTGGAGTGCAGTAGCATGCTCATGACCACCCCATTGTCGACTGCCTGGGCTCAGGCATTCCTTCCACCTCAGCCTTCCACGTAGCTGGAAATACAGACGTGTGCTACCACAGCCCCACTAATTTTTTGATTTATTGTAGAGTTGGGGTCATGCCAAGATGCTCAACCTGGTCATGAACCTGCATTCTCAAGAAATCCACTTATTTCATTGACTCCCAAAGTGCTGGAATTACAGGCTGAGCCACAGAGCCTGACCAATATTTTTAATTCCCCCCCCCCTTTTTTTTTTGAGTTGGAGTCTCACTCTGTCACTCAGGCTGGAGTCCCGTGGCACACTGACAGCCACTGAAGCCTCAACCTGATGAGCTCAGGCCATCATTCTGCTTCAGTCTTCCAAATAGCTGGAACTATAGGCATGCACCACCATGCCCAGCTAATTTTTGTATTTTTTGTAGAGATGAGGTCTTGCAATGTTGCCCAGGCTAGTCTCAAACCCGTCGGTTCTGGCTATCCTTTTGCCTTAGCCTCCCACAGTGCTAGGATTACAGGTGTGAGCCACTGTGTCCAGCTAATTTTTAATTTTTATGGTTATCATAGTTGTACATACTTATGGGATGCATGAGACATTGTGATACAAGCACACAATGTGTAATTATCAAATCAGGGTTTTGGGTATCTCCATCGCTTCAAACACTGAACATTTCTTTGTGTTGTGAACATTCCAGATCGTCTCTTGTAGCTGTTTTAAAATATATGATAAATTACTGTTAATATACTGGGAGGGAGGTGCCAAAAATGTATATTAAGTATGATGTTCGCTCAAAATTTGGCATTAATCAAATGAATGCTGGCATTATCATGTGAAAAAAAGAACAGTCAAAGAAAATGGTATAAAAAAGAATCTCTGAATGGATGCATATATTATTCATCTTGAATATGAAACCTGACACCAGGATTCTCTCATATCCCAATCCCTCATGCTCTCAAAAAATCAGCTTTACCTGACTGAGCCTCTCATGACCAGGCACTAGTGGCCCCCAAAACCACTTTGATGGGTGGGAGTCATGACCACATGCCCAGAAGAGGAAAGTGAGGCTCAGAGATACTAATGCTGAATGTCACACAGGCAGGTAGTGGCTAAACAGTGAGCGTACAAATGGAGCTCAGTTTTCCCTTCACAGTTAAGCTCTGACACAATCATCACACCCAAAGCTTGGAAGTAGGACCGTGGGACGAGGACAGGAGTTTCAAGAAAGAAAACAAGGGGCACTGAGGAGCAGAAATAGACCAGGGGCTGTTTCCAGGGTGGTGGGTGAGGGATTCTGTTGCCAAAAAGAAAAAGGAAATTCAGGAAAAAGACAACTAAGAAGAAACAAGATCCACATGCCTAGTCAAGGGAAGAGTCTTTTCCCTGCTATTTCCCTGTATGTCTCTTTGTGCTACACCACAATGCCACTAAATGTGAATGGCATAGTCAAATGATAATTGTGACTCTGCTGATCTGAGTCTTTCCTGGGTTTCTCCTAAAGCCTCTCCTTCCTGAGATGAAACCCATGCTGCTTGATCCCACGCACAGTTTCTCTCTGTCCTCATGGCTGCTCTGAAATAGATCTAGTGTACACCATGGGCTGCAGCCAAAGATGTAACCTGACTGAGCTCAACAGACTAATATAAATGATCAGTCATTCTGTGTGCATCACTTTCTGTCTCTGTGCTCCAAATAAGTTGTGTAACAGAGCAGTCTACTTATTATCATGTGGTAGATACAAAGATGAACATATTATACTTAATAAGGATTGACATGATTTACTTAGTAAGCGTTATGTGTTCCTGAATAGCACAGCAAGTCCCCTATATTAATTTTCTATGCCCTAAAACATGTATAGTACTTTTTTTTTTGAGTTGCAGTCTCACTCTGTCGCCCAGACTGGAGTGCAGCCTCGACCTGCTGGGCTCCGGCGATCCTTCCGCCTCAGCCTTCCAAGTAGCCGGAATTACAGGCATGCGCTACCATGCCCGGCTGATTTTTTGATTTATTGTAGAGATGAGGTCTCGCTGCCCAGGCGGGTCTCAAACCCGCGGGCTCTGGCAATCCACTCACCTCAGCCTCCCAACGGCGTGGGATTACAGGCTGAGCCACCGAGTCCGGCTGTACTTTTCATAAGTTATATCGCCGCAGCATAAACATCTCAAGTAAGATCCGTCCACAAATGTGCAGTGAGGAGGGGCAGAAGCCACAACTTCTCCAGGTTCTCCTGTCTCCCACGCTTTTCTATGTTCTCATAGAGACATGCATCTTGCTAGACCTGGCCAGCTGCGTGTGTTTACCTGCAGGCTTGAGCAGAATCTGGGCCCTTGGACATTCCCAGGCTCTGATAAATTTGTTTAGGTTGTTGCTCAGAAACACTGAGAAATTAGCCCTTTTGCTAAACACATACAAACTTGCTCTGCCCTGTATCAAACTTCTTAAACTCTCTTATATAACTTCACACCCGATGCCTTCACTGTGGATATACCCAGGTAAGACATTCTGTGCCTCACTGTCCATCTTGAGGTCATATTGCACACCCCCCATAAAAAGTCCCCCTCCTCCAATAAATGCTTCAGACTGAAGATACTAGTGTTAAGTACTTCTTTCTTCATAATTTCTCCAGGTTTGTCGAAGGACAGGGTAGAGTCAGCCCTTTCAAGAACTTCACTGCTGCCACTTTAGGAGCAACTCAGCCAGAAAACTGGTCCCACAAAGCAATTGGTGGAGTTGGCAGGATTTCAAAGAAATGGGGAAGGAAAAGGAAACCAACTGGGGTGGTCCTGAAGTGCAAGGGGTCCTACGTGGGGCTCTGAGATCCACTTGCTGGATACCTAAGATCTCCTAGGGAGTACTGAGGGGCCGTAAAAGAACCAGTAGTCACAATTAACCAGAAGGTTTTGTGTGTGTGTGTGTGTGTGTGTGTGTTTTCTAAATATGATTTATTACAGAAATGTATGATTCATTCAACATAGTAAAGCAATCAGAATAATTCACCATATTAACAGACAAAATTTTTTAAATCATATAAATATTTCAATACAAGCAATAAAAAGAAAGGGTTAGACAAAAATTTTAGCATTCATTTATAATAAAGAGCATTACTAAACTAGGAAAAGAAACCAACAGTTCTACATTAACAAAGGTGATTCACAAAATACCCGCAGATGACATAACACTTCATGCTGAGTGACCCAAGATCAAAACTAAGCAAGGATATGTATAGAAGTGGATTTGAAACTGTAAATGGTTCTCGAGGAAGTCTGGCACTTAGCTCGGAGGAGGCTGTCCTCTCTATAGACAGTGTCCAGAAAGCAGAGGTTGATCTACAGCCCGGAGCAAGGTGTGCAAATTAGAGGAGGAGTGGCCACCAGAGAAAGACATGTCTCCACCACCACCCTGTTAGTGATGAGGCTGTGGGAAACATGGAAGAGGAAGGAGCCCAAAACTACTCTTTTGCCCCCAGATAGATCTGCTCAGCAGCCCCCAGGTCAGCCTGCTGGGGACAGAGTGACAGAAAAATAAAAAGAAACAGGGATGCACTGCATATCAGAGTCCACCCACAGTCTCAGATGGGGGCAGTGGCGGAAACCATGTATTGGGCCTGGCCACAGAGTGATTAGCAAACCAGGAGGAACTTGGTGGGCTACTGCAGAGGGAGAGTGAGGGACTGCAGAGGCCCAGGACATGGGCAACATAGGAGGAACTACATGGCACTGAAACCTCTGTCATCTCCAGAAAGGGTAGTGAGTACCACCTTTGAGGTCCAACATTTAGATTTGCAACTATTCTGGAAAAGCGCTCCATACCTCATTGCTGAATATCACTATGGTCACCTTCGGAGTTCCCCCCTTGAGAAGCCATATACCAATGCCAGCACCTAGTCCACCCATAAAAGTAATTTTGGAACTCTTTTCATGGAATGGCCGTTAGAGTTTCTAACATTATTTGTTGAGATCTGACCATTAAGTTTGCAAACGTGCCACTGTGTGCTTACATTGGCAGCATTGTATAAATAACTGTATTGGAACACTGGCCCTAATCACCTGATCTGGCCCCAGTGACTGTTTTTTTACTCGAGGATAAAGGATATAATGAAAGGAAGACATTTGATGACATTCAGGACATCAAGGGTAATACAAAGACAGCTCTGATGACCATTCCAGAAAAAGAATTACAAAATTAATTTGACGGGTAGACTAGGTGCTGACATCGGTGTACAACTTCACAAGGTGGGGCTACAAAGGTGACCATAGTGATATTCAGTAATGAGGTATGGAGCGCTTTTTCTAGGATGAGTTTGTAAACTTAATTGTTGAGCCTCATAACGGAAATATCTGTCTTTGCGACTTCCTCCTTTTAGTGTCATTTGTGCTTTTTAAAGAAACACAGATTGTGTCTTCTAATTTTGAAAAACACACCTTAAAATTTTGACAGCAATTATTCTGGTACATTTGTACATCTTTTTGGATTAACATGCCCTTTGACAATCCCACCCTGTTATCTTCCTTTCATACTCTCTACTTTGACATGATCTGTTGAATTATGACTTCTAGAATGGGCACTAATATGTCAGTTGTCGGCTGCCTAGTTAGAGAAAAGCTCAACTTTTTCTTTGTTTCGATGTAATGTACCTTGGCCAAAAATTTTTTAAAATTAAAAACAAAAGAAATGGATTTGATTCTCTCACACAACGGACAAATATTGAATGATTCTACTTACAAGATGCGATACCCAAATACCTGGAATTTATTTATAAAAATTGTGTACTTATTCTTCATTTTAAAACTTCAATCACCTTCAAAGTACTCTCCATTTGATGCAATACCCTTATCGAGACATTTTTTCATCTGGGAAAACAAAAGGATTGGGTGAATAGGTATGGGGGACAGAGGGTCAATCATTTTTTAGTCAAAAACTACTGAATATTCAGCGTTGTATAAGTGCCACTGTTATGATGGAAGAATCAGTCACCAGTTTGCCACAAATCAGGTCGGTTTTTATAACATAACCTCTCACAAGAATGCTAGCTGGTCCATAGATACTGATGGGTTTCTAGAACACTTACCTAGCGGAAGAGACTGCACTACAAGAGGCCCACCCTCCAAAATGTAACTTACAGTTTTTTGGGGTTTCCCCTCATATATTAGGCACCTTTTGCATCAGTGGATCTATAGAAACATAAAATAAAGTATCAGTTACCAAGATCTGGGAAAGGGAAATGGGGTACTTGTGTTTATTGAATACAGAGTTTCAGTTAAGAAAGAAGATAAATATTGAAGATGCATTTTGGTGATGGCTGCAAAGCAATGTGAATGTACTTCACACTAAAAAACTATACACTTAAAAATAGTTGGTCGGGGAGCGGGGCAAGATGGCGACCTGGCAACCCGGTGTCTGAAGCCCTCTGCAAGGGAGATCTGCAGTGGGTCTCTGACTCTCGCCCCCGGGAGGCTGGGGACCCCAGCATCGCAGCCTACTCCTCAAACAGAGCTCGGCCATCGCTATCACTGGAACATTGCAAGGACTGGACATTTTTACTGCATCGTCCTCTCCAGCTGCTGCCGCAGCCCCTCCCCCCACCAGCGCTCCCGCCGCCGCCGCCGCCGCCGCGCCCGCCGCGGCCTCTGGCACGGGTAGCTCATCACAACCCGGCCGGAGGAGATCCACATCAAACCGCTTCAGGGAAGATCTGCTGGGATCGCTGCCACCGCTCCTGCGACGGAGACTTCCTGCCCACCCGGCACGGGGCTCCTGTTGCCTGCTCGGAGGCAGGCAGCCATCTTGTTCCTGTCCGGCCCCACCCCCTCTGGGGCGAGCAGATGAGATAGCACCACCTGCTGGCGATTCAAGGTAACAACACCGAAACGGGAGAGACAAGCTTCATAAAGACATAGACTAAACTTCTGAACCGAGGTTATTCTGAACTGTCCTTCACAGCAGATCAGGGGAACTGACCCTAACTGCAAACTAATTTACCAGCTTGAAAAAAAAAAACGAGAAATCAGACCTGAAAGGACATTGGACTTAAACGAAATGTCTCAGAGTGTGCTTCATTGATTCTATTAGTT
>NW_007232217.1:0-22197 GCF_000164805.1 Carlito syrichta | reverse complement strand
CCCGAGGGCCAGTCCCGGCCCCAGCTCTCGTGTTTCGGCTGGAAACCCCAGCCGCGCTGGGAAGGGGGGCGTGAGACCATTCCCACCTCTTCTCCAGCAGAGCCCCGACCCTCGGAGGAAACAACCGCCGGCCATTTCCAGTGTCGAACGGTTCTTGGACAAAAGTAAAGATCGCAGAAAACCAGCCCTCCTCGCACGTTTAATTTAACCACAATTCAGCAGGAATTGACTGCCTGGCATGGGGAAAGAAACGAAGCAGAAGCCCCTGGAGACCCCAGGCTGCTGGCTCCTTCCTTGAATGAGAGCCCCCGTGATTTGAGCCTCCCCCACCACCTGCACCCCGGCTCTGAGCCCCCAGGCAGTTGCCTGTCGAGTGAGACTCCAGCCGAAATGGCAGTTAGGGCTGGGGAGTCACATCCAACCCCCCCCACACCCCCACCATCATCATGCTAGCCCAAGAGCCCTAAACAGGGCTCTGCAGCCCCGGGGGCCTTCAGCCTCACCCAGACACGGGAGTGTGGCCGTTCATGTACCTCCGACGGGACCCCGCAAATCCCCGGGGGCTGACGTCCCCTCCAGTTGCGGAGAACCTGAGTAGGGTTCTGGGTCTGAAGCATTAAAGTCACTGGCAGGATGGTTGGAAATGGTCGTGGAACCCATCCAAGGTCATCTGGGGATATGAAACACGGTTTCTTTGCAGCTTCTGTATTTCCCAGCTCCCTATTTTTTGTTTTTTTTTGTTAGTTGGAGTCTCACTCTGTCACCAGTGGAGTGCAGTGGCCGCTTCCAGCCACCGCAGCCTCGACCTGCTGGGTTCCGGCGATCCTTCCGCCTTAGCCTTCCGAGTAGCTGGAACTACAGCCGCGTGCCACCATGCCCGGCTAATTTTTTTGATATATTGTAGAGATGAGGTCTCGCCAAGTAGCCCAGGCGGGTCTCGAACCCGCGGGCTCAGGCAATCCACTCACCTCAGCCTCCCAAAGCGCGGGATTACAGGCTGAGCCCCGAGCCCGGCTGCTCACGGTTTTATATGCTTGTTTTCCCAGTGCAGACATGAGGGCACACGTCCCCCAAACACCTTTCCACATGGTCAGCCGCAAAAGCCCAGACGTCACTTTGCAGACAGCTGCGTGGTGGCGAAATGAGCACTGCAAGGATGAGGAGGCACCCGTGTTGGAATGCCTCGCGATGAGTCGGGCGAAGGCGGGCAAGGACCTGCAAGTACTTGTTGCTGGCTAAGTCTCCTTCAACTCATCTGTTGCATCGATGTCTACTCCCTCCCAGCACTGAGGTGTCATCCCTGCTCTACACTAAGGGCACTAGGAAAAGCACCGGGCTCGGGGGAGATGTGTCCACTGAGTGGCTTTATCCCACTCTGCTGAACACCCCACCCCTTGGACATCTCCCATCTCGGCCTGTCCTCTGGCTTCATTTTTCACATGCCCAAGACACGGCTCAAAAATGTCTCGGCTGGGCGCAGTGGCTCATGTCTGTCATCCCAGCACTTTGGGAGGCTGGGGCAAGAGGATTGCCCCAGAGTTCGAGACCGGCCTGGACAACATCACAAGACCTCATCTCTATGAAAAAAAATACACACATTAGCTGGGTGTGGTAGTGCACACCTGTAGTTCCGGCTACTGAGAACGTTGAGGTGGAAGGATGGCCTGATCCCAAAAGGTAGAGGCTGTGGTGAACCGTGCTTGTGCCACTGCCCTCCAACCTGGACAATAGAGTGAGCCCCATACTCAAAAAACAAAATTCTCTTTTGAAGCATCTCGGAATCTCTTAGGAAAGGAAGATGTTCTCCAGCCCTTTGTTCATATTTCTGTGCAGTTCCCACCCTCTCATGAGTTGGTTTCCGTGCTGGTCTCCCCACTGCCATGATCACCTCCTAGCAGACACCAGCCACGTTTATTCCTGTATCCTGCCTGAGGATGCATATTTGAATGGCTGTAGATAAATCATTTACTTGTGTGATGAGCTGTTGTTTTAGATCTCAAGCCACTTATTTCCTCAGCCTGGAGGTAACAGAAAGAAGTCAGTTACTTCAAACCAAAGCCATTGGGTTTCCAGGCCACAGAGCAGCAGAGATGATTTCGTGAGACCTACACAAGACTTAGGGCCAGGTGGCCTGTGTATGCATAAGGGAAAGGGAGTGAGCTCTTCCGATCTCTAAGCCTCGGTTTCCACATCTCTAAAATGGGGATAATTATCCCCACCTCATAGGATGGTTGGAACCATCGAGGGAAGAGTGGGCGTGAATGAACTGTCTCAGCTCTGGGAACCTAACCTGTTCACATCCATGAATGAGCTTGCTTCCCGCACCTGGTTCCCATTTTGGTCCTGAATTCGGGAATGACCGCAAATTCTCTGGGATGCTGGAGCAGTTGGGAGCAGCGTCCCATTCGGGGACTTTGGGAAAGAGCTCTTCTCAGCATGAGGAGGTCAAGTATCGGGTATCAAAATACAAAACAGAAGGAAAACAAAAACTAAACTAACGCCTACATTTTAAAAGTGAAAGCAAGCCAGACTTTTATTTATAATATTGAAGACTATAAGTTGGTTCACCATGCAGGTAGAGTTCAATAAATCAGAGAGAATGAGATGGTGGAGGAAAAATAAGGGGTCGGAAATGAGGTTCCCATTATGAGCCTGTTATGAACACAATGCTAGGCATTTTCACATACATCCCGTCAGTTGACTTTCACAACACCCCCATTTTCACAAAGGAGAGCTAAGAACTGGGCGTGCGGTCACGTGGGCTCAGCAGTGGAACATGGGTTTGTTCTGCCTCTAAAGTCTGGGATTTTCCACTATGGGGTTTTCAGAAGGGACAGACTCCAAGGGGGTCGGCAAGTCAGCATTGATCTCCTGGCAGGGAAGAGGCCGGGAATGTCAGTGTCAGACCCTTCTGAAGTCAGGGCTGAACTTCTTCAAGCTCTGCCTTTTTGGCAGTTTGGACCAGTCAGCTTCTGAGGGGTCAAAGTCCATGTTTTTGAAGCCACAGCCACACCCCACATGTGCGTCATCAAAGATGATGGCCGAGTCCAAACCCTTCCACTCTTGAAAAAACAACTGGAAAAGTCTGCACCCTGATGAGGAACATTAGCGCTTAATGTGGATGTGGAAAGAGAACACGTTTTTCAATGTAAGAGCTTGTCTGAGAGGGTAAACCGGCAACGGGGAAAGCTGGCGAGAGCTTAGCTAGCCTGTGACTGATGGGACAATCTTCCTTTTTTCCTTCCAGATGTCACAGTGGATCCTTGGTCTCCAGGGCCCACTAAGGTGAGAATAAGACCGTTGGGCTGGTTGGAACTAGCCTGAGACTGAAAAACAGCCATAGAAATGGCGGATGAGCCACTCAATGGGAGCCATGCCTGGCTGTCCTTTCCATTTGATCTCAATGGCTCTGTGGTGACAGCCAACAGCTCAAACCAGACAGAGCCCTACTATGACCTGACGAGCAACGCGGTCCTCACGTTCATCTACTTTGTGGTCTGCATCGTTGGGCTGTGTGGCAACACCCTGGTCATTTACGTCATCCTCCGCTATGCCAAGATGAAAACCATCACCAACATCTACATCCTCAACCTGGCCATCGCAGACGAACTCTTCATGCTGGGTCTGCCCTTCTTGGCGATGCAAGTGGCTCTGGTCCACTGGCCCTTTGGCAAGGCCATCTGCCGCGTGGTCATGACTGTGGATGGCATCAATCAGTTCACCAGCATCTTCTGCTTGACGGTCATGAGCATCGACCGCTACCTGGCTGTGGTCCACCCCATCAAGTCGGCCAAGTGGAGGAGACCCCGGACAGCCAAGATGATCAACGTGGCTGTGTGGGGCATCTCTCTTCTGGTCATCTTGCCTATCATGATCTATGCTGGGCTTCGGAGCAACCAGTGGGGGAGAAGCAGCTGCACCATCAACTGGCCAGGTGAATCTGGGGCGTGGTACACAGGGTTCATTATCTATGCTTTCATCTTGGGGTTCCTTGTGCCCCTCACCATCATTTGTCTTTGCTACCTGTTCATTATCATCAAGGTGAAGTCCTCTGGGATCCGGGTGGGTTCCTCCAAGAGGAAAAAGTCTGAGAAGAAGGTCACCCGAATGGTGTCCATAGTGGTGGCCGTCTTCATCTTCTGCTGGCTGCCCTTCTACATATTCAATGTTTCCTCTGTGTCTGTGGCCATCAATCCCACCCCAGCCCTCAAAGGCATGTTTGACTTTGTGGTGGTCCTCACCTACGCTAACAGCTGTGCCAACCCTATCCTGTATGCCTTCTTGTCTGACAACTTCAAGAAGAGCTTCCAGAATGTCCTCTGCTTGGTCAAGGTGAGCGGCACAGATGATGGGGAGCGGAGTGACAGTAAGCAGGACAAATCCAGGCTGAATGAGACCACGGAGACCCAGAGGACCCTCCTCAATGGAGACCTCCAAACCAGTATCTGAACTGCCTTGGCAGGGTGCGGAGAACAAGCCAAGCTCTGCCTACTGGCAATGGGCTCCCTACCCGCACCCCTCCCACCCATCACACCGGCTTCTAGAATAGGGGTGGCTCCGCATGAGTCCAACTCTGAGAACAGTGTTTGAGTTGACTTCCCTGATTGAATGATAATGTATTAAACTGATCACCCCCCCCCGAAAGTGACCATTTGAATGCAGGCAGTCAATTCAAAGTCTGGAGGGGAGGAGATCGTGCCTGAGTATGATGTTTAGAAATGCTGATGCTCCACAAAAATAGAAAAAAAGTACAGTATCTGTGTGTGTGTTTGTGTGTTTAAAACCCAGTATGTAATCTTGTGTTCTTATATTTATACTTGTATATTCCTATTTATTCTCTGTATAGTCGTTACCTGCGTTCCTGTGTTGACATGCACAAGTGGCAAGTTCAAGTGTGCATAGTACGGGTGGACATTCACAACACCTGTGGAAATGGACTTACCGTGAAACCAATAAAGTTTAAGCTGCAGGGATCTCTCTTGCATGGGCCTTCCCGAGGCACAGGAGAAACCTGGGCAGTGTGTTCTCATGGTCATATGTTTTTGTAAAAAATTGGAAAAGTAAGAATTTTTTATTATTTTGCTTAAAGAGGCCCCCTCAGTTGTATAAACTTCCAGCCTCACAGAACCTGACTCTGCCCCTGGGTATTTGCTTCATGAATTTCAGGCAAGTTAGGTCAACATCAGAAGGGAAGGGAGAACACCAACTCATGTTTCCACTTCTCAGATATAATCAAAGAATTATTCATTTGCCCAAAAGGACTTAAGTGCCTGTGGTCATCGATCATTGTATTTATCAAGACAAAGCCAGCTTTGTTACAAGATTGCATTTTTTTCTTCTCAAATTGCTTTAGTTTTTCTTAGGGAACCATGAGGGGGAAAATCACTAATATGAAAGGCAAAAAATGGACTGCGATTCTTGTGGAGAAACCATTTTATTCTCCCCAACGTGAAAATAAATGAATAAGAGCGAAGCAAAAATTACATCTTTATGAGAAACCATGAAATTGTGTTTTTTTTGTTTTTTTTTAATGCCAGACATAGCTTCCTAATGAAGGAAAATGGAAATGTAATTCAACAACTCCTCAAAAGGAGTTTTGTTGAGGACTTTCTGCAAAGCTGGGCATTGGGAAAAACACAATGCATACTAAGACCTGAGGACGTTGTTCATAAAAACATAAGCACACGCATCAGCCGATGAATATGCAGCATGTGGGGGCATTGTGAGTGCTGAGAGATCCCATCCCGCCCGGGTATTGCTATGCCACCTTCCCCACCAACTGTATACATGTTATATCATTAATGCCACAGACCCTCTCGGCTACTCCTCAAGGACTGTTGTGCATAGGCACCAAACACTATAAAGTGGCATTTTTGGGGGTCCCCGAAACTGTCATGTACAAGCCAGAAGAGACAATGCTCATTTCATTGACCAATCACCATTTCCAGAGTATGATAAAACACATGCTTGTTTGCAAGTTTGCCGTCATCTCCGAGTTTTATGTGAGAGCATCATTCTAGTGTCTCACAGATAGGTTTTACCGTATTTAAAAAGTAGCCAGGTATGGTGACTCACACGTGTAATCCCAGCACTTTGGGAGGCTGAGGTGAGAAGATTGCCTGCACCCAGGAGTTTGAGACAAGCCTGGGCAATATGGCAAGAATGCGTCTCTACAATAAATTTAAAATTAGTTGGGCTTGGTGGCATGTGCCTGTAGTCCAGCGACTTGGAAGGTTGAGCCAGAAGGATCACCTGAGCCCGGCAGGTCAAGGCTGTAGTAGCCGTGGACATGCCACTGCACTCTAGCCTGGGTGACAGAGTGAGACGCTAGGGCTGTTTAATGGGCAAAGTGGCTGAGTGCTCACCTGTGGCTATCCTTGTTCAATAAGCACCTTTATTTTATGTAATTCACACCACCTCACTCCCAGAAGGACTTACTGAGGCTTAGAAGAGCGTGTTCAATAATAAATTCATGCAAAAATAAAAAGAGGCACAGTTATAAAGCAAGACTATAGGAAAAATTGTTGCAAAAAAATGTATGCAGCAATCCCACAGCATTCCTAAAGGCAAGATCAGATACAGGGTCAGCTCAGGGCCTCCTAGCAGCCACATCTGGGGAGGGTGACTTTTTGTTTTTTAGAAAAATAAGCAACGATTTGGAAGAAAACACTTTGGACCTAGTGTATGATTATTATAATATGAGATGTGCTGGGGGTCTTTGAATCAATGCTGATTTTTACTTAGGAAAATTATTCCAAGGGACCAGAAACTGGAGAAATAATTTCAAGGCAGATAAGACTCATTCTACAGTATTCTGTGGCCAGAGCAACTCCCTCCAGGGGCATGGGATCCAAAGCAGTCCTCTGCAAGGTGTAGGCATACCCAGGTGTCTTGGGTACTCACCAGCAGACTGGCCATTCTGAGGCTGAAAAGAGATCCATGTTCAACTCCATCCAAATAAGCAATTAGGACCAGGTGCAGTGGCTCATGCCTGTAATCCCAGCACTTTGGAAAGCCGAGGCAGGAGGACTGCCAGAGCTCAAGGGTTTGAGACCAGCCTAGGCAACACAGCGAGCACTCATCTCTATCAAAAAATCAGTTGGACATGGAGGCACATGCCTGTAGTCCCAGCTACTCAGCAGTCTGAGGGGCAAGGAGTGCCTGAGCCCAGGAGGTCAAGGCTGTGGTGAGCCGTGATTGCCCCACTGCACTCCAGCCTGGCTGACACCCCAGACCCCACTCAAAAAAAAAACAAAACAAAAAATAAACTGTTAGGTTTCTACCATAAGGAAGGGTATTCTCCACTTTTTGAAATGTCTATTTCAGAGATGACTTGCTTGCTTTCTTTTTTAAATCCAAAAGAGGAACTAAACATTTTAATTTAAAGGTTAATGCAATTTTAATTCAAAAATTTAATCTTAGCCTCCACTCAACATTTAATTGCAAAGTTAAATCTGCTGGATGCTGAGAGCGAATAAAAAACAATACAGCTCATTGATCTGGGGATATTTGATCATCGGGGTTATGCAAGCTACTACCTACCTTCCAAGGGAAGCTACTGTTTTTCACAGTGGCCTAGTAAAAAAGGTACTGGAAAGATAATATGACGTTGTGGCCCATGATGAATGACATTGGCGTGTGTTTCTGCAATGAGCTGGGTCATGTTGGATGTGGAGATGAAACTTTGGTGGGGTTCATGCCATAGCTTGGAACAATCTAGAAGACAGAAGAACACTGAATGGTGAAATGGCATAAAAAGAGGAAAATATGGGCGGGTGGACGGGGCTTCCAGACCGGGCAGGGGACTGGTGTCTGCTCGCTGACACCAATGTAACCTCTCGGCAACAGGACACGAGTGTTGTTGGCTGAGGCTAGCAGCCCTGCTGCCCTGGTCAGGAAGGCTGTGCTGGAAAAGTGGAGACAGGCAGAAAGTAAACGGCTGTAGAGACACATGGCCCTACTCGGCTCCAAATATGACTATTCCATGGAGACAGTAAAGATACAGTGGCAGGCAGACGTGAACTTGGCCTTGCCAAAGAAAGCCGGCGGGAGATTCATCAAAGATTCCCATTGCTGGTTGGAAAGGTCCGATGAGTGTTTCTGAAACGTGGAACATCCTAAGAATCCCACCGGCAAGCAAGCCAAGCAGTTGAGCTTATGAGCAGTGACTTAAAATCAATCACTTATCTCATCCGCATTTTCGCCAGATTCAAAAACACCGAATTTCCCATCAAATGTTCTATCAGCGCAAACCTTTACTTAAGTGCTTGTTTTGTTTCTAATATGTGAATTTCTGGGAACATTCCCACAGGCACAGTCTCTCTCTCTCTCTTTTTTTTCCTTCAGCAGCTCATCTAGAAAGTAGGCACCAGGGACTGTATTCTACTTACAGCTGAAAAGCTTTTGTAGCTGCTGTTACCCAATTTGGAGGGCCATTAAGGTTGACAATGGCATCTCAAGGACAAGCTCTCACATCTCTCGCCCTCACCGCTGCTTCCAAGGAAGGCCCACCCCTTCTCCTAACTCGGCAGGGACTGGACATGGGAGGATAATCTGGTTTCTTCTTCAGCTGTGTCAGGTTGTATGTAACTGAACTAGGCTAAAAAAAAAAAAAAAAGTTAAATATTAACCGAGACTTAACCAAGCTGCCTACAAAGTTTTATCGATTCTCCTAAGGTTAAAAATGATGAAAATATCATTAAAATGAAATGCTGTGGCTTGATTGATCCCCTGGCTCAGTGAACATATGCCTCCCATTGGACACAGATTTTAGGCTTGAGAGAGCCGATGACACAGCCTAGCTTCAGGTTGGTGGAGTGGGAGTTTATATGGGGAGAGGGACGGCTTTATTTTTCACTTCTTGCTTTCCTGACATTATTGCAATGATGGGTGGGGGAGAAAAGGACACCTCTTTGCTTGGATATTGGTGTTGTTCCTGATCCTGGTAGGCCAGGAAGCAGAAAAGAAGTGTACTGGCTAGAGATAAAATCGCCCTGTCCTTTTAGAAGCGCTTGTTAAGGAACGTGACGCCAAACCTGAAACAGCCCCCACAGCCTTGTCCACGCCAAGGATTCAGTTACTGCTTGAGCCATAGAGAGGGTCTCTTTGCAGGAGGGGGTCCTTGAAGAAATGAAGGCCCAAAATGGATCTTGCAGCCCTAGGGAATGCTGGGGTCTATCTAATAAGACTGCTTCTGGCTGGGCGTGGTAGCTCTCACCTGTAATACCAGCACTTTGGGAGGCCGAGGCGGGAGGACTACTTGAGCCCAGGAGTTTGAGAGCAGCCTGGGCAACCTAACAAGACTGCATTTCTACAAAAAAGAAAAATCAAAAAATTAGCGAGGGGCCAGGCTCGGTGGCCCAGCCTGTAATCCCAGTGCTTTGGGAGGCCGAGGTGAGCGGATTGCCTGAGCCTACGGGTTCAAGGCCCGCCCAGGCAACTTGACAAGACCTCATCTCTACAATAAATCAAAAAAAAGTTAGCCGGACATGGTGGCGCATGCCTGTAGTTCCAGCTACTCAGGAGGCTGAGGCAGAAGGATCGCCTGAGCCCAGGTCGAGGCTGCGGTGTGCTGTTGATCGGGCCATTGCACTCCAGCCTGGGTGATGGAGAGAGACCCCAACTCAAAAAAAAGTAAAGAAAAAAGACTGCATTAGCCCTAGACCCACAGAGAGACACAGTTATCCCACATCCTTACAAAGTGACTAGCACAGGGATCCTGAAGGAAATTTGCTGGTAAGAGAGGAAGACCCGCGGGCAGCTCTCTGGGACGACCTGTCAGCTCACCAGGTGCGTGAAGGAGCAGCAGTGTGCTCCTGGTCCGCACCTCCTCTGCCTCCCAGGTGACTGGGCCCTCGGTTCCTGGGAGGTTCCTGTCCCCAGGCAAGCAGATGCAGATACTTTTCTCACGGGTGTGATTTTTTAGCAAGAAACCCAAATGGCTTATGTAACATAGTCAAGGCTTGCTTGTTTTCTTGACATTAACTGGCATCCCACTGACCCACTTCTCTAGAGACATGGACGATGTTTTAAGGCTCTCAGGTTCATCTTCATTGGACTTTCACTCCAGTTTGTGCTCTCAAGTACACACACACACACACACACACACACACACACACACACACACACACTATGCACAGGTATACAGGTGCCACATGGAACACACATGTGACACATATGATACAAACGCATGTGACAGACATGTGTGGTGTGTGTGCATACACATGGGAAGCACACATGTGATGCACATGCACACATGGGAGGCGTGTGTGTGACACACATGTACACACAGTACACATTCTCCATTGCTAGGGCTAGACCTCTGATGCAGAGATTCTCCAAAGGCTTTCAGCGGAGGAAGAGAACTATACTTTGACCAGCTCATCTCAAGATGAGGGACGGTCCGTTGTTTCTTCTGCACTGATGCCACGGTAGAGAAGGGGACACTGCACATCAGCTGACTTTTTTACCCAGAGGAGTCCATGCTAAGTCACAGACTGCATGGGTAGCCCGGCTGTACCTGCTGTAACAATTCGCCTCAATTGAGAAAAAAAAAAAAAAAGCAAGCCGGACTCAGTGGCTCAGCCTGTAATCCCAGCGCTTTGGGAGGCCGAGGTGAGTGGATTGCCTGAGCCTGCGGGTTCGAGACCCGCCTGGGCAACTTGGCGAGACCTCATCTCTACAATAAATCAAAAAATCAGCCGGGCGTGGTAGCGCGCGCCTGTAGTTCCAGACACTCGGAAGGCTGAGGCGGAAGGACCGCCGGAGCCCAGCGGGTCGAGGCTGCGGTGGCTGGGCGCGGCCACTGCACTCCAGTCTGGGCAACGGAGTGAGACTCCAACTCAAAAAAAAAAAAAAAGAAAAGAAAAGAAAAAAAAAAGTAAGTTGGCAAAGGGTGTGAGTGGTGTCCTGCAAATCATCCCGCCAGTCAACCAACTTAAAGCACTTGTGCCACTTTAGCAACATTTTGTACAAGCAAAACAATGTAACGTCTCTGCGGAAAAATCACTGACAATAACTTTGACGTTGAGTCACATCAAGGACAGCACCTTAACAGACATTGCCTCCCCTCAGTGCTTAACACAAATCTACTGCTGGATGCTTTGGGGGAGCCGTGATACTTGGCCAGCCACCGAGAAAGTGGATCCCCGCTGTCTCCCCCGCCCGCAAACACTCGGCCATGACAGTCCCTCAAACACAAGAGAGGCCCTCCCTCTGTCCGTTTCCATGGCCTGGGATGCCCACAGCAGTCCATTTCCATGGCTTGAGAATACTACATCACCCATCTTATTTGCCTTCTTCGTGCCAGCCAGCATGGGATGGGGAAGAGAGCATTGTTGCATCCTTTTTTGATGAACAGAAGTCTCATCTCCAGGGTTCCTTCTCAAGATTAATTAAAGCGAGCCTAGATTCAGCTGCACTGCCAGCCTGGCACGCTAGACGCGCGCGGCGCAGAGGCTGGGACTCAGTGGAGACTCACTCTGTTTGGCTTCGGCTTAAACACTTTTGGCAGATTAAAATCATCTCCTAAACATCGCTTCCAGACTCCCAGGTGGATGAGCTCTGGAGGTGACAGACCACAGCTGTTCCACTTTTCATCTCTGCGCCTTCATGCCACCGCCTTTTGCTTTCTCCTGTCCCCAAACTCTGTTGACCTAAAGGCGGCATGACATGCATCCTCAGCCACGCCACGTGGCCTCTGCAAGGGGCTGTCTTCACTGCCAAGGAAACCCTCCCTTCTTGGCTTTAAATGGAACATTTCTAATCCAGCTGCACAGACACTAAATCTGCTTTGCTACCAGCAACATGGTTCTGGGCTGTCGAGCAGACGTGTTTGTGGGTATCTGGAAGACGTGGGATGTCGAGGACTTCCTTACTGCCTCCAGGATCGATACAGAAATCCTAGCTGCTGGACAAGAACCACAGTGAGGTCCGATGGGGCAGGTGGCTTCAGCCGTGATATCTGCTTTCAGAGGTCAGCTTCACTGTAACCAGTGTCAAGGTCGGTGGATGCCCAGCTACTCTCAGCAAAGACAGGAGACCAGCTGCCTTTGAAGTGGGGAGTCTCACATGTTTAAAATTTAGCACTTCAGAGTTTATTTCCCTTAACGATTCCCTCCAACTGTCTTTCAAAACAGTTATTTTATATTTAAAATTTTAATCCCAGCACTTTGGGAGGCTGAGGTGGGAGGATCGCTTGAGGCCAGGAGTTCGAGACCAGCCTGGACAACAAAGCAAGAACCACCCCCACCCCCACCCCCCTCTCTACAAAACAAAATAGAAACATTTGCAGGTATGGTGGCACATGCCTGTAGTCCCAGCTACTTAGGAGGCTGAGGTGGGAGGATTGCTTGAGGCCAGCTATGATCACACCACTGCACTCCAGACTGGGCAACAGAGCCAGACCCTGTATCTTAAAAAATCAAATAAAAATTTTAAATGCCTTCTATTTTTTGAGAGTTCCGCAGTGCCCCTTTTTATTTTGTTGCTTTTTGTTTTTTTTTTTTTGTTTTTTGTTTTTTTTTTTTGAGTTGGAGTCTCACTCGGTCGCCCAGACTGGAGTGCAGTGGCCGCTTCCGGCCACCGCAGCCTCGACCTGCTGGGCTCCGGCGATCCTTCCGCCTCAGCCTTCCAAGTAGCCGGAATTACAGGCATGCACTACCACGCCCAGCTGATTTTTTGATTTATTGTAGAGATGAGGTCTCGCTGCCCAGGCGGGTCTCGAACCCGCGAGCTCAGGCAGTTCACTCACCTCAGCCTCCCAAAGGCGCGGGATTACAGGCTGAGCCACCGAGCCCGGCTAGTGCCCCTTTTTAAATAAGTAGAAAGGGACACTTTGTTTTCATAAAATGTGTCCAGGAACCGATTTCAAGAGAGTCCGCAGAGGCTTTTAACTCCACGGGCCGATGGTGCAGAGCCAGGTCTCATTCCTTTTCTCTGTCTCTCCGTCCTTGTGGGCGTTGCCTGCCTTGTGACAGATGCTGTGTTTAATACATAGCTGAGGAGGAAAAGGGTCCTATTTAGGACACTGGCTTTCCATCCCCTTGGAGGGGACAACCAGGCAGCTCAGCCAGCCCGTTGCTATATGACTCTCCCAAAGCTCTTTCCCCAGGAAAGTCTCCATGCACAATCCCAGCACCCCGAAAGCCATCTCATCAGTAAAGGCCAGTGCGTGGAGTCTATGGAGCTGACTTTTAAGTTAGTGTAACTTAAAGTTTAACCCGTTTAAGTTAGGGTAACGTGCACAGTGCATCTTCACTGAAGTCTTCCTACTCCTCATTTCACCATTAATCTAGCCTTCACTCTCTGGCTGTCACTCACCAACGAACAACAGCAGAGTTTTACAGACAGCAGATCAATCACGATCAAAGGAGGCTGAATGTTCTTTCTACACAGTCTCCGCTCCGCGCCTCCTCCCTCGTCTGCCCTGAGCGGCGCTGACCCGTGGAGTTTCCCTTTTCTTCTCTGAGGTGGTGGGGATGATGAAACCAAGCCTCCCAGCTCCTTTCCACCCCGTCTTCGAAGGCTACATGGAATTTTCTTTCTCTGTCTATGCTCTGTGGACACGAGCACATCCAATAAAAGCCTTCAGCAGCCCTGACTGCAAAAACAGTTTCCGTGACACGATGGGATGGCTGGTTTCAATATGTCAAGAAGAGGTGTGCACACGGTCCGTAGCTAGAGCTTGCATGATTCTTCTGGTATTCTGAATGTGGTTGTTCTTGCTCCTGTGTCATCTCTGCATGTCCAGTGATTTGGTATAATGACTGACACTGCCTTTGCTATCTAATGAGCCTTTGTGATTGTGTGTTTCTCTGCCGGATACATTTACCTCCACATTTGCTATTAAAAGTGACTGTATAATCCTGGAACTAGGAAACCAAAGGCAAACATTTCTTTTTAGTGACTTGTTTTTTAAAAAATTCACAGGTGTGCCATTTTGCGAGCTGCCTTCACATGAAGTCATATTCTCAATCAAAGGGACTGAGACTTGGGTTTGCCCACCAGGCCAGTGCATGAACTCACCTCTGTCCTCACCCACCTCTGGAAAAGATCCCACATGCTCAGGAAAATGGGCCGGAATCCTAAGTGACACACCCCATACCTTCCAGGTTCCCTGAAACCCTCAACTAAAAATGGGCTTCAACATTTTATAATTTGTTTTTTAAAAGTCTAAGCCCAACATAAAGCCTGTAAAATGTTTCCTAGATGTCATCAACGTCTCATCAATCATTTGGGGACAAAATACTTAAAAAGCTTGAAAATAGGCTGTTCTGTCCACAGACTGATTTTTATGGCCCTGTCTGATTTCTTCCAGATTGGTAGGTCCCGTTTAAATAGAATGGCTATTTAAGTCATAGTATAGCAGAGAACAAAAGGAGTACTCCAGAGAAATGCCATAAAGACACACCGGGTCTTGGTGATCACAAAACTGACCATAGTTTAGAAATGCCAAGAGTTTAGAAAGTATGCCGACAAAAACAAACTCTTTTATCATCTTCTCATCTTTCACTCAAATCCAAAACATAAATTTTCAGTGACTTAAAATAGACTACTAAAATCAGGTAAGAAATTAGTGAATTATTTGACCGCTAGCTATGTGCCCAGCCCTGTTCTAAACAGTCTATATTGCATCATCTCGTTTAATATAAGAGCCCTCTGAAATAGGGCTCAATTTCTGTAAGAGCCCTCTAAAAGTAGGTACTACTATTACTCCCATCCTACAGATGAGCAAACTGAGGCACGCCATACTTTTGTCACTTGCCCAGAAACTGAGCTCTTGACCGCTTCTCTGCATTGCGTGTCCACTATGGGAGGTGTGACCTTGAGCAAGTGTCTGACCGTCCAGAGGCCACGCCTCCTCATTTGCAAAACAGGGTTAACACCAGGTATCTCACAGAATTTTGTAAAGATTAGATGAAAGAAAATATTGAAAAGAATTTGTCACATTATCAGACATATAGAGGTGCCCAGGAAATATTAGGTTCATCTTGCCTTTATTTTTATTTTTCTATTTTTTTTAAAGCAAGATTTATTGAGAGCACAGAAAAGCTCCCACGGTGGGAGGGGACCCGAAGCGGTTGCCCGCCTTGCCTTTAATCAGAGCAAAAGAAAATCAGACATTTTTAGGCGGTTAAACAACTGACCATTTTCCAAAGTGGCTAATATTAAGCCGTGGCTTTTAATCCTGCAAGCTTGGCGGACACTCTCAGAGCCAGCCATCTGATACAGTATGGCAACCAGTTGGTGCCAAAAAGTAAGGGCGATTATGTGACTCCCTGATAACGTGGCACATGCTTTCTGTTTGCAGAGTGTGCCTTTCTGGCTGGAAGACTTTACCTCTCTGCTAAGCCTAGCTAGACCTTGGTTTCTACCAGAGTAGGCCAGGGATAGCCTTCCACCTTCCCATGCAGAGCCTCCTCTTGCCAAAGCAAGCCCGGGGTAGGTTACATATCACTGTGTTTTTCCCCTCCTTCCTCCAGTGGAGGAGAGACCATGGTTGGCCCGGGGCCTGGTGCTCGCCAGAGAGCGGGAGTGTGCACTAATCCTGGGTCTGCCACCATCTGCATGCCCCACGGGTCCAGCTGGAGACAGATGGCACACTCACAAGGGTGTAGCTGAAATGAATGTCACGAAAGGGCTACGGACAGAGGTGTGGGCAGGTGTGGGAGGACCGGGAAGAGATGGACACGGCGCGGGAGACCAAGTCAAGGAGTAAGGGAGTAAGGTTAACAGGGACCACACTCCTTTCTGATCCATGAGGAAGTCCAAAGACTTCACATGATTTGGGGTTGAGAGGAGGGCTGATGCTAGACAGGAAGATGAATGAATTCAACCTTTCTGAAATCAGAGTGAATGAATCTGGTCACTTTCTCTCATTCAGGAACTAAAGGGTATGCTGTAGTTTGAATCATTACAGATTAAAAAAAATTTTTTGTTTGTTTTAGTTGGAGTCTCTGTCGCCCAGACTGGAGTGCAGTGGCATGCTCCCGGCCACCGCAGCCTCGCCCTGCTGGGCTCCGGCGATCCTTCCGCCTCAGCCTTCCGAGTAGCCGGAAATACAAGCACACGCTACCACGCCTGGCTAATTTTTTGTTTGTTGTAGTGACGAGGTCTCGGCAAGTTCCCCGGCGGGTCACGAACCCGTGGGCTCAGGCAATCCACTCGCCTTGGCCTCCCAAAGTGCTGGGATGACAGGCTGAACCACCGAGCCTGGCCTAAAAATCTTTTAAAATATATTTTAAGACCTGGAATTATTATTCATGCCCTCAATGAATATTGAGTGACTACTGTGGGCCAGAGATTGTTCTAGAATCTGGGGATTCAGTGAAACAAAATACAGACCAGGTATCTGCTCTTTGTCGTGGTAGAAGCACTCAATGAATAAATCCACAAATAGTTGAACACGTCATTTCAATTTGGTGACAAATGCTATGATGAAAATATATAAACAGTAAAGAATGATAGTTAAAGGCTAAGGCTCCAGAGCCAGGCAGCTTGTTTCTATCTCAGCTCTGCTACTTCCTGAATGATTTGGGGCAAATTACACGACCTCCCTTGGCCCCAATTTTCTCCTTGGAGATAAGAACAGGATCTAGCTAGGAGGAGTTTTTTGTGTGTGAGAACTGAATAAGGTGGTTTATATTCAAGTTTTATAACAACAGCTGACATGTAGTGAGCTGTTAATCAATATTAGCTTTGAATACTTTAGATTGGGGTGGTCCTGGCAAGCTTCTCAGAGCAAGCAACTGCCATGTGAAGATCTGGCAGGAGAAACAGCAAGAGGAATAGCTTTAGGAAGGAGGGACTGGAGCCTTGTTTATGGAACAGAAAGAAGATCGAGGGAAGGAGGAGGAGAGTGGGTGAAGTGGGGTCAGGGCACCTAAGAACTTGAAAGTCCGGGCTCGGTGGCTCAGCCTGTCTCCCCGCGCCTTTGGAAGGCTGAGGTGAGTGGATTGCCTGAGCCCGCGGGTTCGAGACCCGCCTGGGCAACTTGGTGAGACCTCATCTCTACAATAAAATCAAAAATTAGCTGGGCGTGGTAGCGCGCGCCTGTAGTTCCAGCTCCTTGGAAGGCTGAGGCGGAAGGATCACCAGAGCCCAGCAGGTCGAGGCTGCGGTGGCCGGGAGCGGCCACTGCCCTCCAGTCTGGGTGACAGAGTGAGACTCCAACTCAAACAAATAAAAAATAAAATAAAATAAAAAACAACTTGAAAGTCTTTGGTGGGATTTTGCATCACCTGTTCTCTCTCAAGGCTGCCACCTATGAGCCTTCATCTACTTATCAAAAAACTTCCTCAAACCCCTTTCCTTTATGGATTTCAAATTCCTTAGAGTAAATCTTTGAATCCACCTACGACCTGCAAGCTCCTGCTTGGAGATGCCACACTTTCCTGGGACAATGGAAACCTCACATGAATTGATTTACAGTTTTTTGCTATTTCTGTTCTCCCAAGATGTAAATAGCCAGGCTGCAGTTCAACCATTATGGGCACGTGCTCTCAGGGCCTCTTGGGACAGTGCCACTGACCAGTGTAACTCATGTTTGGCTCAGACTAGACCTTCTTACTAAACACTTTACAAAGTTTGGCTTCTTTCATCAACGGAGGGGTAGCAAGAAGAGAGTTATTCTTTTGGACGTGTTCGGTTTGAGAGGTCCCTTAGATGCCTGAGCAGTGTTCAAGGAGGCAGCCAGATGTAGACAGCAAGAACTCAAGGCTGGAGGAACAAATGCGGGAGCCATCTGCAAACATTTCTGCCTGGCTGTTTGTTGAAGGCAGAGTCTCAGGTATCTGCAAACAGTTAAGTCAAATAACCATCCCTTCTACCACAAATGTCACCTCCAGTAGACACAAGCTGATAAACACTGTCATAAAGATAAGATGTAAGACAACTGCATTCGCCCCGTCTTGATCCCACTGGCATCTCAGTCAAGAGCAAACATCAAATACCTGAATCCCACCGGGCAATAGTGTGGAATTCAACCTTCCGCCCAGGCCCTGGGATTACCTTTGTTGACACAGTCTATTCCTAGTACATCAGCTTCACCTTTCTCTCCTCTTCTGTCTGTTAATCTGTAATTGATTCTACTCTTTTCCTTTTTTTCTTCCTTTTTGCTGTCTTCCCTTCCGTGTCTCCTAGCTTAGCCAGAGTTACATTTCTTGTTTTTGTTTTCCTGGGTAATTTTGTCTCTCCTGTTTATTATCTCTTCCCTGGTGTGCCCGGCCCCCATTCCATCCTAACCCTTTCAGAGGCCCAGCGTCATCAGGGCCCAGGTGTGAGGTCCAGCAGGCTCACGCTTCCGATTCTAAATGGACATGCCCAAAACGCAGCCACCATGCATCACAGAGGAGGTACTGGAACAAGGCCAAAGTGGGTGTGATCTGGGTGAGAACTGTCCTACGGCTTTGGTTAGTTCAACCATGAGGCAACTGATGGTGAAAGACCCCATACCTTTTCCAGTGCATTCTTTGGAGAGATACTTGGCGACTATGTCACATATATGTATGACATATTTTGCTAACATTTACTGAATCATTTGGTCTGAGAACCACAGTCTATGGGACACCTGCTTCCAGATGCTAGATCCCATATTGCGTAAAGGAAGTGCATGTGGTATCCGCAAAGTCTGGAAAGATCTGTTAAAACCCTTCTATGTTAGGCATCATTCTGGCTTGCTGTCTATATTTCTATTAAAAAGTAAGGACACGCACCTGTAGCTCCGGCTACTTGGAAGGCTGAGGTGGAAGGATCGCTGGAACCCAGCAGGTCAACACTGGGGTGGCCATGAGCGTGCCACTGCACTCTAGCCTGGGCAACAGAGTGAGACTCCAACTCAAAAAAAAAAAAAGTAAGGAGAGATCTGCCCCGTCAGTGTTCTGAATGAAATAGGAGAATGCCAATGGACCTAGAGCAAGTAAAATGTCCCCAGTGTTGAAAGACCCAGGTTTGGGTTGAAAGACAGTCACCAGCATGCAGACACTTGACTACCAGGCATGACCACCCTGTGTGTCATCTCCCAAGTCACGGGAGAGCCACTCCAGCTTGGGTCCTCACAATGATTGTACAGTCACAGAGACCCATTTTAGGCAGGGGGCAGGGAGCAGCATGGGTGCAATCTGAATGTCGCTCAGAGTTGCTGGGGACACTGTCTCGAGGTCCTGAAATCTCCCTTGAAGCGAACGACGTGAGAGTCGAAAGATCAAGGGCTTCTAGTGTCAGACTGATGGGGATCTGAAGACAGGTGCAGCCACTGACTGGCTGTGTGAGCTCAGGCAGGTTGCCTGGACCTGCTGAACGTTGGATTTATCTGTAAAATGAGTGTCGGGCCACCTATGCCATAGGATTATCATGAGATCCAGCACCAATATATGCAGAATGTCTAGAGAGCACTAGACAGAATGCTTAGGTTTAACTTCAGGGACCCAGAAGAGCCTGAATATAATCTCTTGCAATTGAACATCTGATGTTTAAAATTCTACAACTAATCAGGTAAAAAGAAGAAAGCTTGACACCAAGAGCCATCACATGATACACACACACACACACACACACACACACACACACACACACACACATGCTCATTCCTAAACTAAAACTAAATGATGACACTAAGGCCAAAAGGTGCCTCTTGCACTCAGGGACCTCCTAGTATCCTGGGGGTGAAAAAGACTCTGGGTTCTCATCTCTGTCGCCCCTGTCCCCAGCACAGTGCTCGGTCCGGCTGCGGAAACCCCTGGTTTGGAGAGTCCCGGCCGATGGTGAAGGAGACAGGGTTGCTCCCGGGACTCAGGGACAAGGCGCATTAGAGAGTAGAGTCAAAGCCACATTCCCTCTGGGCCCAGGAGCTTTTCTATTGACCAGCCTAAGAAGAAAGTTTCAGGACAACCTCTGTCAGCGCTCAGCTCGGCAGGTGGAGGAGCAACAGTGCCATCTTCAGGCCAGTCCGACAAACTTGGCCGCAAACTATAGAGGGAAGGAAGGCTGGGACGCCCTGATTTCAAAACCCGCTCTGCGTTGAGACTGTCAATCGGCCACGTGGCTCTCCTCTACCTGAACTCACAGGCGTTGTGCGCCAGTGCAAGCCGTCTCATTCAAAGCCCAGGCCCCGCACCACACCTGATATGTTGACACTTCTCCCCCTGGGGTTAGAAAGGTTTCAGCCAACCACTCTCAGAGCTGGAGACTCAGCGGGGTGTGAGCTTCCGTGAGGGCTAGGGGCAAGCGCAGAAACTGATGTTGACTGCCCAAGAAACAAAAGTGATCACACAGACACTGGGCCGCTCCCAGAATCTCTGGGAAATCCGGGGAACCATGCTCAGGGGACAGGCAGGAAGGAAGGGAAGCAAAACATTCCTGGTTAAGCATGCCACAAGGTGATTCTGGTGAGGACATCACTGTGGTGCCTACAGCTGCCACCGGCTCCACTGCCAGCCCTGGCAGCCGGGAGCTGTGGCTGGACTCACTGGCCCTGCTGACCCTGGGGAGTGGATGTTGCATGTGACACCTGTGCCACCACCAAAATGAAATCTCTACCATCACCTGCTGCTTCTTCCCCTCCTCCCCCCACCCTGCCACCTGCTTCACTAGCTGGGAGGTTGTGTCTGGCCAGTCCCGGGCCACAGGCTTGCACTGTACTGAAAGGGGTCCGGAGAAAAGATCTTGCTAGACAGAGATGAAGTCCTCAAATGCAGAAAAGAGATTCTGCAGGTGCTGAGCAGCAAAATACCAGGAAATTCCTGCGGCGGATTGGGATTGCAGAGACGGCAAATGGCAGGCCCGCCACCAGGGGGCGCGCTGAATTTGTGGGAGATTATGTGAAGGCCCCCAAGCCAGGAATTAAAAAATCTAGGGTCTGCTGGGTCGTTTAGAGAAGAGACTTGTAAATAAGCCTCTCTGGGCCTTTGTCATGTATGGGCCAGGAATGTTATTCTTAGCTACCTTGCAGGGCTGATGTGCATGTCACATGAGATTATTTTGTAGACAGGTTTTGAAAAGCCTACCATCACTGAGTAAAACTCAGTCTACCCATCTGTAAAGTGACAATGATATTCCCTACATTTAGGGCTATTGCAAGGTAAACGAAAAATCTTGTAAGTTAATGGCTTATTCACAGACTGAAATTCTTTAATGTCTGGATTTGCCTAAAAACACTGGAGGTGGTAGTTGGGAGAAAAAAATGGGTAGGACCACGAGTTAGCAAATGCTGAGCCTGGCTGGTGTGCACACTATACCACTTTTTCTACATTTGTGTGGGTATGAACTCTTCCATCATAACTATTTTTTTAAACGTGAGGGATCTTGGAATTACTTGAAGAAATGGGCCGCAATCTCCAAATTTTATTATTACTGGGTCAACATGAGGCGTCCCCACCCCTCGGGGGACGTGTTCCCTCAGACATTACCATCTTTCCCTCTCTCTGCCCACCACCTCCTGGGGCGGGGGGGGCTGTAAGGTTCTATCAGGGAAAACACCTTTAGTGGCTAAACGCAGGCCTAAAACGAAATGAAAAACCCCGAAGAACAAATCAACCAAAGAAAAACAAGTAAAACCAGCACTCCCGTGCCCCTTTAAGGGGCAGCAAAGTAACCCTTTCCAATGCAAAGGCAGACTCAAACGTCTCGTTTTCTAAACTGTATTTGGCTGATGGCCACAGAAAACAGCAAGCAGCATTCAGGCCTCTCGCTGCCCCGGGTACTAAAACCTGGCAGTGAGTGATGGATTAAGGCTGCAGCGCCATCAAGTTGTGGGGGGCTCATCCTGCCCACCAACGCCACAGGCAGCCCGGCAATCTCATCTCCCCCCTTCTCTCCCTTTAAAACAGCATTCCCCAGCCTTTTTGGCACCAGGGATTGGTTTCTTGCAAGGCAATTTTCCCATTGCTGGAGGTGGGGAATGTGCAACAGTTAAACCTCACTGCTGATATTAATCTGTACTTGGCAACCGCATTTGCAGCTGCTCCCAGCGCTGGCATCACTGCCTCAGCTCCACCTCAGAACCTCAGACCACCCATCAGGCATCAGATTCTCACAAGGAGCACGCAACCTCGAGCCCTCGCACGCACAGTTCACAGTAGGGTCGGCGCTCCTCAGAATTTACTGCTGCCACTGATGGGCAGAGAGGGAGCTTAGGCGGTAACGCGAGCGACGGGGAATGGCTGTAAATACAGATGAAGCCGCCCTCACTGGACCGCGCTC